>NW_027527549.1:1308250-1325588 GCF_008692635.1 Crocuta crocuta | reverse complement strand
GACTCGCCCTTCAGGCCTCCTCCTCTCCTCAAGCCCTGCAAATTGTCCTATTTAGGCAGTTTTTTCTGGGCATTATTCAGCTCATAGCTCGTTCTGACTCTAGATGTTTTCCTTTTTTTGCGGCGTGTCTTCAGAAGCATAGCCTGGTAGTTAGGGTGGGCTCCGAGCCAAATTGCTGGGGGTGGGTCCTGGCTCTGTGGCCTTGGGCAAGTCTGCCTCGGTCTTTCTCTGCCTTGATCTTCTCATCTGTAAAATGGGAATAATAGTTGATAATCATACCTGCCTCACAGGGTCCTTGTGAGGATTTCACGAGTTAAAACCAGAGGGTGGCACATGGGGACCCCTCAGTAAATGTTTAGTCCCATTCTTACATAAACTGTGCTCATGTTGTATCTTCTTTGTAGAGATGTACCTAATAAAACACAATTTCTTTTTATTATGGAGGTAGTTGACACACATTATGTTAGCTCTAGGTGTACAACATCATGATTCGCTATTTTTATGTATTTCGAAGCGATCACCACAATAAGTCTAGATGGCATCTGTCACCATACACAGTTACAGAATTNGTGCTCATCCCCAAAGTGCCCTCCTCCATGCCCATCCCCCCCTCCCCCCCACATCCATCAGTCCTCAGTTTTTGTCAGCATTCAAGAGTCTTGATGAGAACTTTTAAGATCTTTTCTCTTCAAATATACATTACAGTGTTATTAACTGTAGTAACTATAGTCACCATGTTGTACATTACATCCCCAGGACCTATTTATCTTATAACTGGAAATTTGTACCTTTTGACCTCTTTCACTTATTTTGCCCACTTCCCACTCCCCACCTCTGACATCCGTCAATCTGTCCTAAGACCTTGGTTTTCTTCCCTCTCCCTCCCTCTCTCTCTCTTTCCTTCCTCCTTCCTTCCTTCCTTCCTTCCTTCCTTCCTTTCTTTCTTTCTTTCTTTCTTTCACATTCCACAAATAAGTGATATCATATCAGTTTTTGCTTTTCTCTGTTGGTCTTACTTCACTCAGCATAATACTGAGTGGTCCATCCATGTTGTCACAAATGGCAAGATTTCCACCTTATTTATGGATGAATAATATTCCGCTGTACATATACCACATCTTCTTTATCCATCCCCCCACCAATGAACTCATAGTTTGTTTCCATATCTTGGCTATTGTAAATGATGCGCGATGAACAAGGGGGTGCAGGTATCTTTTTGAGTTAGTGTTTTTGTTTTCTTTGGATAAATACCAAGAAGTGGGATTGCTAGATCATAGGGTAATTCTAGTTTTAATTTTTGAGGAAACTCCATGATGTTTTCCACAGAGGCTGCGCCAACTTACCTTCCACGAACAGTGCACCAGAGTTTCCTTTTCTCCACGTCCTTTCCAAGACTTGTTATCTCTGGTCTTTTGATAAGAGCCATTCTAACAGGTGTCAGATGATACCTCCTCATGTTATGATTTGGAACACTGAGCATATTAAGAGCAATTTCTTTTCAGATAAAGCACGTGTTATAATACCTGGGGCTGAAGGGAAATGGAGTCCGGTTCTGTGTGTGATCAGCAGTTCCTCAGAGTTGCATGTGCCCTTTAGACTGCACTTGGCTCAGCCAGCCGCCCGCAGGTGGTTTGCCCCGGCCCTCTTGGACGGAGGTGGCACCCAGGGTCTCTCTCGGGGAGGAGGAGGCGGGCAGCTTCCTCCGGCTTCCTGGCCTTGCAGTGAGAAGCCAGTCTGAAGGCTCCTGGCTGTGCAGCCTCAGACCTGCATAACCTCGTGAGTCAGAGAATTCTCACATGTGAGGGACGCAGCGGGCACAGTCTCAGAGTCTTACTTAGTCCATAGGAGGAGGGGCCTGAGGACAAAGAGAGAGAAAACTATACGAACTTCGCTGAGATACCAGGAATTAAAAGTGTGACTTGGTGTCATCGTGGCGGCGGCCTGTCAAGCCTGGCGGCCTCCCTGGCTGCCTGGGGTCAGGCTGTGTCAGGACTCTGATGCGTGCAGACCCCCGAGGCCTGCATGAGCCTGCAGACCACCGACTGGGGAGCGGGGAAGGGCTTGGCCTTGCCTCTGACGAGCTGCCTGGAGAATGTGGAGCGAGCCTGGGGGCTGAGGCCCCGCAAAGGAAGACACCCCCGGCCAGGGGAGGAGGGGATGTGAGGCTGGACGCTGTTGGCGGTGTCGGTACCTGCTGCCTCGGGCCATCTGGCCCCGGGCTGAGCTGAGGGCAGGCACTGTCTGCTCCTTTGCTCGGCAGCACCTCTGGAAAAATGGCGGCCACACAAATCCCCATTTGGCCAGGCTCCCTGTCTGTGGTCACTGTGTCCTCACGTACCCTGGCGGGGACACCCGGTACCTGGCCCACCAAACGGGCCACCCCCTCAGGGTGAGCGGGCATGGCCTGGGGGCACCAGAACTTTCCCCTCAAGGCCCTGGGACCCTTGCCTAGGACTTCATGGCCTGAGAACTGGCCGCGGGTCTGTCACCAGCCCAGTCACTGGCCCCTCACGCTCCAGTCCCCTCCTCCACGACCACCTTCCTCCGAGTGTCCAAGATGGACACATGCTAGATACAGGTGATGCAAAGATGAGCCCTGGCTTGAGGATAAAAGGAACCAACTCAACTGTGACACAGAGCACTTGGGAAGCCGGGAGGGAAGACGTCTGAGGGGGGTGCCATGCCCGGTGCTATGTAGGTGCTGTGCATTAGAGCAACTGTACTTGTCAGAAGAAAATAAAGGAGCAGAGCTTTCTGAAAGCCGCTTGACTTCAGTCTTGGAACCACATTCACATTCCAGCAAAATGCCAACAGCTTTGGTTCTTGGAATGTGTGAGCTTTCCTTTCCCTGTGAGCCTATTGTTAGGGAAGGCTTCCAAGTCTTCTCTCTTCCTTTAGTCAAAAGACAACTTTTGTAAGGAATCTCGTCATCACAATGCACTCATTTATTGTATTTCAAAGTTCCCAGGGAGTGGCAGCTGGGGAGAAATCAAGCAAAGGAAGCTGGGAGCTGCCCCCACAGCAAACGAGGATCGTGTCTTCCCAGCCCTGCGAGGTGTGAGGTTGACGTCATGAAATGAAGAGGCAGACATATGGGGAAGGATCTGGAACATGGTTACCTGAGGTGCCTGCGGCACGGGAAACCCCGACTTGGCTCCGATCGTAAGATATTTAGCTCTTAAGAATCGTCGTCAGACTAAACCAGTCTCCTGCTTGGAGAATCTGGCCCTTGAGAAGGGCTTTGCAGGCCATGAGGGGCCGAGGGATGAGCTCAGGGCCAGCTTTGGGGAGAAGCTTGGTGCCCAGTGTTGACTAATCAACAGAAGCACACCCGGTTTACCCCAACACAGCACACCATACTTTCTCCTCAGCGGCGGGCCTTTGCTTTCCAATCACAGTCCAGAAGCGTTAGAGCTGTGTGGGACCCCCTCAGAGACTGCACAGCCAGGGCACCTCCTCGTGCCCAGGGTGGGTGTGGTGCCCAGGGCCACACAGGTGCAGGCAGGGTGCCAACCAGAACCTAGTCTGAAGAGCTCACCAGCCCACGACCTCCTTCCTACCCTTGCTTTGGCCCCGCCGCTGTGGGGAGAGGGTCTGGTGCTCCCAGTCATGCCCCTATAGGAGATGCCCCAAACCGAAGTGCTAATATTGGGCTGTTAAGCCTCAGCAAGGGGGTAAGCAAAGAATTTGGAGATGGACGTGGAGACCCCATATGTAGGTGTGGTTGTTGGCTGAGCGTACCTTTCCAACAACAGCAATGATACCTCTGCAGACCTGTTGGTTCATCTTTATTTTTTTAAACTTTATTATTTTTTTTATCGGAGAGAGAGGGAAAGAGAGTGCAAAATGGGGGAGGGGCAGAGGAAGAGGAAGAGAGAGAGAATCCCAAGCAGGCTCCACACTCAGCATGGAGCTTCACTTGGGGCTCGATTCCAGGAGCAAAGCCAAAATCAAGAGTTGGATGCTCATCTGAATCCAGGCGCTCCCCCCACCCCTACTTTTTTTGTTGGTTCATCTTTAACGGGGGAAACGGAAGGTTTCTGTGAAGTCTCAATGAAAGGTTTTGGAGATCACTTAAAAAGCTTAGAAGAGTATGCAAAGACAAGCCAGAATTGATGAAATTTTTCATATATTTGAGAGGTAACAGTGTAGCCCTTCCCCCACCCAAGGTAATCCGGTATCAGGAGCAGCCAGGATAAGATTATTCTGTGCTAGAAAATCTTCTGGGGAAAGGGGGCCATTACAAATACAGCATTACTATTATCATTATATTATCATTATTTTTCTGGGAGAAGCTGCCACAGGGGATGTAAAATGCTTTCAGTCTAAAAAAACAAAACAAAACCCTGGGCTAAATATTCAGATAAACGTGTGATCTTGAAGCAAGGCCTCCACTGTGGACGATGATCGATGATCCTGGCCTTCTGTATCTGCGTTCCAACTCCCGGCTGCCTCCGGGAGCCCTCGGCGTCCTCTTCTGAGGAGCGCTGGCGCCCTCTGGTGGTCACTGATGAGCAGGACGCCGCGGCGCCGCAGAGGCGCGATGGCTGGGAGAGGCCGCAGGGGGCGCTAAGAGAGGGGCTCCCGGAGACATTCGCACAGATGAAAGGCAGTTAGCTTTCTTTCCACCTGTTATGTGTTTAGAATGGGGCCCAGAGATTTTACACATACAGGCAAATCTTGTTTTAGTCCTAATCACTTAAAACATGCAATAATCCCTAATTATCAAGGCAGAAGCCTCTCTGTTCCAGGAGTAGCAAACGTATTTGCGAAACAAATTGAGTCTATTGTTCCTTCACACTCAAGTGCCTCAGTTCTTGAAGTCCCCGAATGCCTTCAGAGGAATTTGGAAGCAGCAGGTGGAGGGGGAAGGAAGGTCATGGAAGGTAAAGAAGTCCCACGTCCTCCTGAGGCTCACTTGGCCCAGCAAGAAAAGAGGTGACGTTCTTAGACAACTTTTCAGAGGGTCCCAATCCAGGGCTCCGCCGATCCTGTGCAAGGGCCTCACCCAGTCGGCTGTCCTGTGCCTCCAGCCCTTCCCTAGGTCCCTTCCTCCTCCCTGCACCTGGACCTCCCACAGAGAGCTTGGTTTTTCTTGCATAGCAAGCCTTGGCCCAGAAAACCAGGGCTCACATCTATGGCATCCAAAAATCGGTCCGGTCTTCCTTGGGCAAAGGGAGGGCTGGGTTTCCTTCCAGCTGCAAGAGTGGGCTGAATTCTAAGGCATTCAGGAAAAGACGGGAAAAGAAGGCGGTTGATTTGCAAATGAAACCAGATTGTAATTCATATTAAGCTACACTATTAATCAAAAAAGGCTTTCATGTATTGTCTACTATACACCAGGCACTTGAAATTCATTATTTCTAATCCTTGCAACAGCCCAGCACGTTGTTTTATTTTCAAGACAAAATGGAGACTCTGAGAGGGTAAGCGACTTGCTGAAAGCCACACAGCTCTAGCTATCCATTGAAATAGGCAGGTTATGCTGTGGTAATAAATAACGCCCACATTCCAGAGACATCTGTGAAGCTAGAAACAGGCTAATTCCTACAGACACGCCAAGTTCACCGTCTCCCTGACATTGCTTTGGATCTGAGAACTAGACTGATAGGCCATCAGCCTCGGGGCACTGCCGGATCAGAGAGCTCTGCAAGCTCCGGGTCGGGTCGGGTAAGGGCAGCTCAGGGCTCCCCACCCCAACAAGTGACTCAGTTGGCCAACTGCAAGCGGCCCAGAGGCGCACCTGTGCAGCTGTTCAAGTCAGAGGCAGGGATGCGGGGAATCAGCACGGAAGACCAGGGCATCTGGTGTGTGGGTGCCTCCCTCCCAGCTTCTGGGTCTCACTTGCTTTTCCCTTTCTCTCTCTCCTCCTTCCTTCCTCAGTGTCTCAGCTTCCTCTGCAGCATAAAACTGCTCACAGGGGCGCCTGGGGGGCTCTGTCATTAAGCATCTGACTTCTGCTCAGGTCCTGATCTCACGGTTAGTGAGCTGGAGCCCCCGCTTCGGCTGAGGCTGAGCCCCTTACTGGGCAAACACGAACTCTGCTTTGGGTGAAAAAACACGAGCCCTGCCTTGAGTGAGCCTTGTTTCTCTCTCTTTCTCTCCCTCTGCTCCTCCTGGGATCCTCTCTCTCTCTACCCCTGGCTCACTTGCACCCTCTCTCTCTCTCTCAAAAAACAAAACACCCCCAAGACTGCTCACAGTGCCCTCCTGGATTACCGAAGAAATAAGTACCTGTTCTCATGTTTTCAGTTCATTCTAAATATAACAAGTGAAACTGACCGGGGCTGAAAGTACAGTTGATGACATTGTCACTGACTGAGAGTTAACAGAAGAATAAGCCGGCTTGACCACTTTACAAAATTCGTTTAGAAAAAAAAAAATGGTTGCAAAAGAAAATTCACAGTTGCAGAGGCAATAATTGGAAGAATATATGGGTCAGAGGCTGATGATGAATCAACTTTCTGGTGTGAAATTTAGGTAGAAAAGATTGGTTGCCAAGGAAAATAATTCCGAGAATATAAAAGTGAAAAATGGAAAAATGGGAAACTGTTTAACGGCACAATAGAGAAAATACATTAGGACATTAAATTGAGTGCGAGGCCCTGGAACTGACAAGTGCTTGCCCAGTGAAAATTCATCAGCGTTTTTTCATCTTCTGTGACCCTCATGTCCATGTCAATGACCCTCACTGCCTCACAGCCCGAGTGGCTTCTGTGGATGCTCCTGACCTGCTTTGTACCTGTTTACACATACAACTCCGGCTCCAAATATTGAATTAGGACTCCATCTCTCTGTACCTGATCTCTCCATTTTCCCTTTGTCCCATTCTCTACTGCTTCCCTTTTCTGGATCATGTTCTTCTCCTCCCTTTGATGTTTCTGTTCCCGTGGCTTCGGCGTCCAGCTTCCTTTTCCTGCGTACCCTCCCTGCGCAATTTCCAACCACCTCGGATGCTTTGTGCTGATGGCTACAAACTTGATATCCTTAACCATAATAGTCATGCCTCTTAGCTTCAGATAATAACAACGACGAAAAGCAGGAAAAGGAATTTATTGGAAAGAGAATCCGTTTCTCAAGAACAGACAGGGAAGCTGAAGAGACTTCAGCTTAGGACATGAGCAAGGGCAGAGAGGGCAGAGCCCCTGCCAAGGTCACAGCAACTTGCAACACCACTGAGGTGCCTGAGGGAATTGTAGGTGCCTGGTTTCTTTGTGTCCTGGCCCAGGACTTGGGCTTCCCTGAGGCCACCTGCCCACGCTCCAGGCTGCCTGGGGGAGGGGAGGGGAGGGAGGAGGGCCCCTTCCCACTATGGTTTACACCGTGGCAGAATCTGTAAACAGAGGAAGTGCGTTCAGGGCCATTGAACCCACAGAGCCTAAAATATTTACCGGATGGCCTTTTATGTAAAAGGAGCGGCAGTCCTGATTTAGAGGTTGAACGGTCACAGACTTGACAATCGACTGGTCACAGGATTTTTCGGGCCAGGCTTATGTTATCTTTGGTGTCTATTTGCCTCTGGGGTTCCAGGTGCAAGCACCAATGGCCAACGGTCTTGTCTAGATAGAGATTTTCAACCTGAAGGCTCTGGCCGTCTGCTTACTGACCCTTGTACTGAATTCCTTCCTTATCCCACAGTGATGTAATGGCACTTACCTTGAGGCCGAAACTACTGGCCTGTGGGGGAATCAATGCCTGTAAGCCATTCTGGGCCCTTGGAGTGGTTCTCTTGTCTTGGAGAGAGATCTTAAAGCAAAATGCTCCAGAAAGATTAGGGCCACACCGCAGACTGACTTCCTGCTACAAGGTTATCTCCTAATTTCTAAATGCTTCAGTCAGTGACTAGAATCGGTTACCTTAGCTTTTTTGACCCACCAAAGCCCCACATTCCTTTTTTAGTTTTTCATTTTTTTAATGCTTTATTTTTGAGAGAGAGAGCACAAGTTGGAGAGAGGCAGAGAGAGAGAGGGAGACAGAGAATCCAAAGCAGGCTCCACGCTGTTAGCGCAAAGCCTGAAGTGGGGCTTGAACCCATGAACCCGTGAGATCGCGACCTGAGCCGAATTCGGACACTCTACTGACTGAGCCACCCAGGCGCCCCAGATTCTTGAGCCCTGAGGCAGCTTGGGTCACATGCAGAGAAAGTAATGTCTTCATCAGAGATGTGCTCCTCTCGCCCACCCCCCGCCATTGCAGACTGATTAGGTTTCCCTGAGGTTATTCTCAAAGGGGCCAAGGGTACCCCAAATATGCCAACATTCTGACTTCCCCCCTCAACTTTATTTCCTCCAGAGATGCAGGCTTGTTTCACACCTCCCAATGCCACCAAATGTTTTGCCATGGCATCACGTGCAACGATTCAGAGTTTTTGGAATACAAGAGACACCCCAAATGACAATGACTTTGATGGAAATGACCCATCTCTCATGACACTGTCTGAAGGGAGGTAGTCCAGGGCTGGTATGGTAGCTCTGCTTTTAAGAGGTTGTCCAGGGTCCCAGACCCTTTCTGTTTGGCGCTCCATCATGCCTGAGGTGTTGCCCTCCCGGAAAGTATTGTCTCCCTGCCCTTATTCTGTGCAGCGGGAAGGAGGGAGTAAGCCTGACATCGTCCCTGCTCCCTTTAAAGGCATGCCCATGGGGTGCCTGGGTGGCTTAGTTGGTTAAGCGTCCGACTTTCGCTTAGGTCATGATCTCGCGGTTCGTGGGTTCGAGCCCCGCGTCGGGCTCTGTGCTGGCTGCCAGCTCAGAGCCTGGAGCCTGTTTCAGAGTCTGTGACTCCCTCTCTCTCTGACCCTCCCCTGCTCACGCTGTCTCTCTCTCCTAGAAATAAATAAAACATTGAAAAAAATAATAAAGGCATGCCCGAGAAATGGTCCACCTCCCTTCTTCCCAGATCTCACCAGCCAAACACTAGTCACATAACCACAGACAGCTGAGTGGGGGCTAGAGATGGCATGTTTACTAGAGAGCACGAAGAGATTCCATGTTGGTGGAGAATTCTTTTCTCTACCCAGACTCCATGGTAGACTCCAATTAGTCCCCACCAAATCAGGTCTCGCCATTTTGACTGCGACTCCCGCCCTGCTGTCTATTATAACCGCCACGATTATCTTGCTTTTGGCAGTCAGATGCCTGAAATCAGCTCCTTCCATTCTGGAGTCTTTCCTTTTCCATGAAAACCAAGGATCCCATTTCAGGCATGCCCAGTTGCATCATTGGTTTATGGAAATCAGTCATGGAGTTGCTTTTTCAGAGATGCTGGTGCATTTTGGTCCATGGGCAGGTCACACACCACCTGATAAATCCTCTACAGCATTTCCATCTCTACATTTTGGATTCTTTCCTCCATGATTCCCCGGAATTTCATTTCGCATGAATCACCGTTGAGTTCCGGTTCAAGCCAACAACTGACACGTCAGTTAGGGCCACTTCCAGTGGCCGGAGCTGGCACACGGACTCCCGATTTCCGGGGAGTGTGCTCCTGATTAAATAGTGATGTCAGATTATGTGCTCTTGGCAAACACAGCTATATGCCATCCACCCCCTCCCCTATCTCCCCTGTCACCGCTGCTGGGGGTGCTGCTGGCAGTGGGGCCTCAGGTGAAAAAACCTGCATTGCCCAAGGTCATGCCCTTTCCTGGAGGAGCAGCCACATTCAGCGGCTGGTCACAGTTGGGTTATAAAGACCTGGACCCTTGGCCCCAACTTGGACAACTCTGAAGGGCCATCCCAGCCCCCGAGCTCACAGTGTGGTCAGCTGAAGCCTTGACTGCTGGTGCACACAGCTCACCGCACTCAATTTCCCTCTGCTCAATTTTGCTTCTGTCCCTTCTATTCTGCCGGTGTGGTCCCAAGATCACTTCCTAATAAAGATTCGGCATGCCAGCCTCCATCTCTGAATCTGCTGCTCGAAATTCTTGTGATGAGGATTTAACTTTGTAAGCAGTTATGCCCCCTTCCTCTGCTCCCTGCTTTCAGGTCAATCTAGGGTCCGACTCTAGTTCTCGATCTGTCAGCAATGAGCAGTGGAGTGGTGGAAGGAGACATGAGTAGACCCAGCTTCCTTCCCTAAGGAAATGTGTGAAGAGAGTTCCAGCACCTTCCGACTAGGCATCAGAAAAGGGAGGGGAATGTGTTCCAGCTGACAAGGGGGTTTAACGTTCACTGTTATTATAAGTCCTCCAGATCTTCCCAAGTATCTTTATTACAATTTTGGGGGTCACAATCTTTCCTGAAAATGCCTTAACCTTTACAGAGCCTACCTAGGAAGTTTTTCAATTCATTAGATGTTGAAATTCTGCAACGCAACTCTGTGCTTGGTGTTCAGCTGTTTTAGCCTGTAAATGATAAGACATTGTTTTAACACATTATTAGAAAGCTTTTGGGTTGAGGGACGCCTGGGTGGCTCAGTCTGCTAAGTGTCTGACTTCAGCTCAGGTCGCAATCTCACAGTTCGTGAGCTGGAGCCCCCCGCACTGGACTCTCCACTGTCAGTGCAGACCCTGCTTCAGATCCTCTGTCTCCTTCTATCTCTGCCCCTCCCCTGCTCATGCTCTCTCTCTCAAAAAGAAAAATAAACATTAAAAAAAAAGAAAGTCTTTGGGTTGAAAGTTTCAAGATTTAGGCTTGTCATTTTCTTTTTTTTTTTTTTAACTTTTTAACTTTTTAATTTTTTAAATTTACATCCAAGTTATCATATATTGTCATTTTCTTTTAAAAAACTGTCTCGTGCTCTTAGAAAAAGTCATACCTTTAACGGTGCTTATGACTCACGCTTTTCGTTTTGTTCTATGCAAGTAGCAATATGGTCTTCAAAGGTTTGCTTTAATGAGTTCATCATTCCAGGTGATGGTTAAGTGATAACTTAATTTTAGCAGCTTCCCACTGAGAGCAAGTGGTTGCCACCTTCCCTTCCCTACACATTAGCTGGAGTTTACTGCTCTTTCCCCCCAACTGGCCAGAGAAACAACTCTCCCTTGCACCTCGATCCTGCTGTTGATTTCTTTACTAGTTGGGGTTCTTGACTCTAAACAACAGAAACCAACCCTAGTTGACTTGATCAGAAATAGAAGTAATTTAGGGAGCCTATTGTGTAGCTCACGGAGTCTGCAAGAGGGCTGGGGAACCCAGCTTAGAGAATAAGGAGGAGTCTGGGCAGGTGGAGTGGAGAGCACAGTGGCCACCAACGGGACGCTGCATGTTACCGCTGGAGCCATCTGAATAAATTCTCAACTATCCTCAGCCATTTTGTTTCACTAATGAAACAAAGGGTTGAAAAAATTAGTTGATTGGTTGCACTTGGGTCGTGTGTCCCATGACCCTGCTTTGTATCTGGCCTCGGACTCTTGAAGGATCAGTGGAATGTCACCTCCCACCAAGTTCATACAATGGCAGATTTTCCGACAGAGAAAGTGGGTTCAGATGTTGGTCAGCAAAACCCAAACTGGACCACAAAACCCAGTTTGTTACCTGAATTCCCTCTCCCTCTTCTCTGTCTCCACTTGGACACCCCACAGGCTGCTCAGGGTCCCCGTATCTAAACCATCTTCTCTGCTACACATACTCCTCCTGCATTTTCCAGCTCAGCTGGTAACGTTTACTCCATCTGCCGAATTATCTAAACTAGAATTCCGGGAGGCTTCGTTGGTTCTCTCTTATCCCCCACATCCAATCAATTACCCCATCATTTAGATTCTGCCTCCTAGCAATTTCATGAATTTATCTCTTCCTTGTCTTTACAGCAACCACCCTATTTCAAGACTTCATTTTCTCCTCATTGAATTATTTTAATAGCTTCTTAACTGATACATCAATTAGCTTTGAAGCAATAATTCATATAGCAAATCACCCCAAAACTCAGTGGCTTCCAGCAATAAACATTCATTTCTCAATCGTGTGCCTATAAGTTGGCTGTGGTTCAGTGGGTTTGACTGGGCTTGCCTTAGCTGCAGGTAGTGTTGAGGTCTATTTGACTGGTCTGTCATCCTTCTGGCAATTGTTGGCTACCAGAAGAATGCAGGGGCCCACTCTTTGCGTGGTGGAAGGCAGGAGCACAAATGAGGTAGTTCAGTCATTCCAACATGTTTCCAATCCCTACTGCTGCCATGTCTACTCACATCCCATTGGCCAAATCAAGTCCAAGGTCAAAAAGTGTACTGTACCCACCATGAAAGGCATGGGTGCATAATGCTACCCAAGTGGAAAGAACTCAGCCTATCACAGATTGTCCCCCCCCACATCCACCTTTTAAACTGCTTCCAGAGGAATCTACTCAGGATGGCAATCTGACTTTGTAGTTTCTCTGCTTAAAACTTTGGTTTTTATGAGAAAAGTGCAAGGATGTATTAATAGGTCCTTCATAGGGTGGCCACTGGCTGCCTCATCAGTTTCACCTCTTTCCGCCTCCACATCATTGTCCACTCCCTGAGTTGATCAGAAATAGAAATCTGCCATGGTTTTGCCTTCATATCTTTGCTCATAGTTTTGCTCTAATGCTTACCTTGCCTTCTGCCCTTAGGGAGGCATCACTTCCTCCAGGTTGCTCTCTCTGCAACCCAGCTGCCCTCTCCCCTGGCTTTTGTGGCTGAGTCCCTGTTACAGACCAAATATTTATCTTACTCTAAAATTCGTGTGTTGAAATCTAACCCCCAATGTGATGGTATTTGGAGGTGTGGCATTGGTAATCCAGTAATTGGGCTATGACGGTGGAGCCCTCATGAATGCAATGAGGGGATCAGAGCTCTCTTTCCACTGTGGGAAGACACATCAAGAAGTTGGCAGTCTGCAGGCTGGAGGAGGGCTCTCACCAGAACCCCACCATGCTGGCTCCCTGATCTTGGACTTCCAGCTTCCACAATGGAGAGAAATAAATGTTTCTTGTTCAAGCCACCCTGCCTAGGGTAATTTGTTATAGCAGCCTGAGATGACTAAGACAGCCCTCAATGTCACACACACATGTTGTTGGCTTACTTGCCATTTTCTCCCATCGTGCCATAAGCTCTTATATCTTCCTGCTCAGGATGGTGTCTGGCTCATAGAAGGCATTCAGTAACTGTTGATCTCAGCTGAACTGCCTCACACCTATTCACTTCTTATCCACCAGACTGCTTGTGTTGGTATTATTATTTGGGGCCACCAGACCTAGATAGGAAGGAATGAAGATTTATGACTTCTTCAGGTGAGGAAGAATGGGAGGAGCCTTAGAGTGGCTGGAGACTAGCTCCTTGGACAAATCAGGGCTGGTTGAATGGAAGTGTGACAATGACTTCCTGTTTGGAAAGGTACGTCTCAGCTAGTCAAATGGCCCTCTAGGAACCAGAGGTGAGAAATGTAGCCAGAGGTGGGAAATAGGTCATGGGTGGGCATGTATATTTGGCATCAACTCTTTGGGGGTGATAATGGAAGAGGCCCTTAGGGTTACCTAGAGAGAGGAACAAAGCTCTGGAGTGAGGGCTTTGCAGGCAAGAATTCTCTGCAGCGTGATAGGGATTGAAGCGAAGTAAACCACCAACTGAACAGATAAACAGATATGTTCTGCCGTGTTGGCAAATCTTAATGTTAACTATGCAGAGGTAGCAGGTGAGCTGTAACATGAATTTTCTGAAGAGAATATCTCACTCAAAGGATGATGGATAATCTGCCCTTTTTGTGACCCTCTCGATTCCCATCACCTAGGTAGCTTCCAGCCATAAGCGTTCATGGAGGTTCTTACAATAATAAGATGTGATGTTTGAAGCCCATGGATGTGGAGAGGAGCTTTGATTTATTTTTAATGGCCTTAGAGATCCAGTGTGGGCATTGGAGCCTTCTAAGGAGATTGAAAATGATCTAAGACAAGCAATAGGTTCCTTCGGCAACCGGATCGTAACAATTTACTAAAAAAAAAAACCCTAAAACTTTTTATTAACATGAATGTTTAGGGGGAATGCTGTGAACCCTTGGTGTTAGTGTCTACAGATCTGTGTTGCCAGCTATTTCCCATAACAGGAATAGAAGACGTTCTGAAAAGTCCAGATGAAGAAAAATCACAGTTAACCTTGTACTTGATTTCCGCAGAGTGCCAGACAATTCTCCTCTGAATCTATACTAGACCGAAATGCTTGTTAAAGTTGCATCGATTGTGTTCATAGTTAGATGCTCTAGTCAAAAAGTTTGTCTGCCAACCCTGCTTTATGAGCCATGAAATGATTTTTCTTTTCATGCATTATTGAAAGCCCCAGGTTTAATAAAGTCAATGGCATAACAGTATTAGAAATGGATGGAGCTGCTTTTCATGATTCACAGGGAAACTTTCAGAGCCCACGTGCGAACAGGGAGAGGCTGAGCTGCTACATCACTGAGGACAGTTGGGGACGGACTGGCCTTGGCTATAGCTTTCTTTTCTGTGTTAGAGGAAATTATCTTTTTGGTCTGCACCACTTCTCTAATTTGGTTCAGCTCAGCACTGAGATTGGAGAAAAAAGAGGCAAAAAAATGTAAAAAAGTTGGAGTTTAAAAGGTACTTCAGTTTAAGAAGGAGGACCTTACCAGAGAAAACAGACTTCAGAAGAAAAAAGTATTACCAGCAATAAAGGAGGGACATTTCATAATGATAAGGAGCTCAACTTGCCAGGAAAACGTAACAATTGTGCCTGTGTGCCTAATCACAGAGCTTCAAAATACATGAAGTATAAACATACCCTCTTTCAACAACTGATGAGACTATTAGACCAACAAAAAAATCAGTAAAGATACACATGATACAAATAAATGGCACTATCAACCACCTTGGATTAATTGATATTACAGAACACTTTACCTTATAATTCTTTACAAACGTGTATGCTACATTCACCAAGAGGGATCGTATGTGGGCCATAAAACAGGTTTCAATAAATGTCAAAGGATTGAAATTATATGGTCTCTGACCACCATGTAATCAAATCATATTAGAAATCAATAACAATATGATATTTAGGGAAACTCAAGATATTTGAAATTAAGCCACATAGTTAAAAAATTTTGTTTTGAGAGAGAGAGAGTGACAGAGCGGCAGAAGGAGAGAGAGAGAATCCTAAGGAGGCTCCACATTCAGTGCAGAGCCCAATGTGGGGCTCAATCCCATGACCCTGAGATTGTGACCTGAGCTGAAATCAAGACTTGGAAGCTCAACTGACCGAACCACCCAGATGCCCTTGAACCACATACATCTAAATAATCTGTGTCACAGTAGAAATCAAGAAATGAAGTTAGAAGATATTTAAACTAAAGTGATAATGCAAATGCAACATATCCAAATTTGTGGGATGCAGCTAAAGCGGTGCTTAAAGGGAAATTTATAGCTTCCCATCATTACATTTAAAAAGAAAGATCTAAACAAGTAATAGGTATAGTTCTATCTTCCTTAATTTATGTAGTAAATTTCTATCAGGCACTTAATTGTTGGGTAAACAGTACCGAGCAGAACAGACATAGCTCCTGCCCCCTGCTGGCCACATTCTACTGAGAGAGACAGATGATAAATAAGCAAGCACAGACAAATATAAAATTAAAATGATGATAAATGTTATGAGGGGGAAAGAACAGGGTATTGTATTGTGGGAGGAGGGACTCTAATTCAGATTGAAACATAAAAGAAAGCCTCTCTGAGCAACCAACATTTTTACTAAGTGGGACTTGAGTTAAAAGGAGGAGATAGTTGAGCTTTGAACCAGAGGGGATGTTCCAGGTAGAAGGGGCTGTGTGTGGAACAGGCAGCTGGTTCTATGGGGCAGGGACTCATCAAGCCATCTTGGCCTTATGGACAGTCAGGATTCTGACCCGCAAGTGTAGCTAAGAATTATGTGCAATAGCGATCTATGTTCTGTTCATTTCCCTATCCTCCTGCCTTGGGTACCTTGGGGGGGAGGGGGTGTGTCTCTTCCTCTAGCCCACCCCAAGTACAAACGAAGACTCAGCTATGCAGCAGGAATATGAGCCAGACGAAAATAGGCGATGAGCACTTGCAGTGTAAAGTTGTTGGCCTCAGAGATGAGTTAGGACAGGGCTGGAGGAAGGGTGAGCAGAGGTAAACAGTCAATTTGGATGGGAGAAGATGGAGTGGAGGGACCAAGGGTCTTTGTTAGAGGGAGAAAGCTCTTGTATTATTTTGCAAGGCCTCGGGAGTGAAAATACGAAGCTGTGTACAGTGTGGGCCCTTGGCCAATCCAGGGGGCCACCCGTGATCCACTTTAGTAGATTCTTGTGAACACTGAACAGAAGGTGGGGGCCTTGGATGGAATGTAAGGCAGCAGCCTTCACACTTTTTGGTCTTCAGACTCCTTTATACTCTTCAAAATGCTGAGAATCCCAAAAAGCTTTTGTGTGTTAATTATATCTATAGTGGGGTTGCCAGATAAAATATAGAATGCCTCATTAAATTTGAATTTCACATAAATACTTTTAGTATAGCCATGGATGTCTCCATACAATATTTATATTTTTATTTGTTAAACCTGGTAACCCAGATCTATAGATTTTTACTGAATTAGAAATTAAACCTGAGGGACGCCTGGGTGGCTCAGGTGGTTAAGCGTCCAACTTTGGCTCAGGTCATGATCTTGCAGTTCATGGGTTTGAGCCCCATGTCAGGCTCTGTGCTGACAGCTCAGAGCCTGGAGCCTGCTTCAGATTCTGTGTCTTCCTCTCTCCCTACCCCAACCCAGCTTATGCTCTGTCTCTCTGTGTCTCTTAAAAATGAATTAACGTTAAAAAAATTTTTTTTTAAATATGGCAAACAAGTTTGCTGTAAAAAAGAGAAATTAAAATGGAAATTTAAAAATATATTTATGTATTAATTAAAAGTAACAATACTAAATCCATTACAGGTTAACATAGACAACATTTTTATTAAAAAATGTACATTTCCTGAACAAAAAGTTATTGAAAAGGGCAGCATTATTTTATATTTTTGCAAGTCGTTTTCATGTCTAGCTTAGCAGAAATCTTGGATGTTTGCTTTTGCATTCAATCTGTTGCGATATGTTGTTTTGATTGAAGTGTGTGAAGAAAATCTCCTTTGCTCAGGAAAAAGAAGGAGATAATTGTGGATATTCTTTGATATAGTATTAAAATTCGCGGGGCCCCTGGGTGGCTCAGTCAGTTGAGCGTCCGACTTCAGCTCAGGTCATGATCTTGCAGTCTGTGAGTTCAAGCCCTGCATCAGGCCCTCTGTTATCAGTGCAGAGTGCAGAGCCCACTTCAGATCCTCTGTCCCCCTCTCTCTACCCCTCCCCGGCTTGTGCTCTCTCAAAAATAAATAAAACATTATGTGTGTGTGTGTGTGTATATATATATATATATATATATATATATATATA
>NW_027527549.1:1264902-1308187 GCF_008692635.1 Crocuta crocuta | reverse complement strand
GTGGTTTGAAAATATTTAGTTGCAGTATGGAATCTGAATCTAGATTCATGAACTTTCATACTCATAATAAAATCTATTGATCTATCTTGTGCCTTGAATAGGTCTTCTACTCACGTATGATTTTATAACACGCACTGGTCATTGGGAAGATATTGGTTTATACATACTGAGTAATGCGGATTTTCCAAGTGTTGGCACATTTGATTTTACAATGAAAAGTCACATTTGTTAATATTATCACCAATTTCATTATGAAAGTCTTAAGCACTGGGAAGCTATCAGACCCAAGGGGGAGGAAAATGTTTTCCAAAATTCTAAGTTTTTGCTCAAGAGCTCAAATTTTGTCATTGGCTACAAATCCTGTTTCCGCTGTAAGGGAAGGCTTACTTGTCCAGGTCAGCAGTTGGACTTCCAGATATCCAATTCTCAATAACTGTGACTTGTTAATTATTCCTTGAAGTAAAAGTGGTGTTTCATGAAAAAAGTGGCGAGTTCAGCTTGCGACTCAAATAACTACACAAGTGCTTTGCCTCATAGGCAGTCATCATACCTTGGGATGTAGCAGAAGGGTTTTCTGGGTACTTCCCATTTTGACATATAGAATTTTTTAAAAATGTGTATTTAAGGGTCAGCAACATTTTTAAAAAATATTTACTTAATTTTTAGAGATAGACAAAGAGAGCAGGGGAGGGGCAGAGAGAGAGGGAGAAAGAGAATCCGAAGCAGCTCCAGGCTCCATGCTGTCAGCACAGAGCCGAACGCGGGGCTCGAACCCACGAGCCGTGAGATCATGACCTGAGCCAAAGTCGGACGCTCAACCGACTGAGCCGCCCAGGTGCCCCCAAGGGTAAGCAACATTTCATGGAGCATTGCAATCCTTGTGGTTACCAAGCTCTGTTAAGAATTGATGTTTCACAGAAGAGAAAACAATAATAATACAATAGAACACAGTACATAAACTTAAAAGCACATACAAAGCANTTTCAGTTCAGTCTGGAGCCCCTCTCTGCATGGGACACTCCGTCCTGCACCCCCCTCGCTCTGTTGCCCTGCACCTGCCTAAGGCAAGCTCACCTTTCAGGTTTCAGTTCACACCCCAGGTCTTCCAGGAAAACCCTCTGACTCAGAAGCCTGCCTAGGAACCTTCCTGTGTGCTCCTCTGGCAACTCGGCTTCTCTATCTTATTGCTTATGTGCCACTTTACTGATCCTCCTGACAAATGGAGCCTTAAACGCGACACCTTGTTTATCTTATTTACTCATGTGGGTCTTTCTCACAGTTGCATTCCCAGCACTAGAACACTAGTAGGTGTTCTAGAAATATCGACGAAAAGAATAAGTGAATCAATGAGTGAGGGAACACATCAAGAACGTGTGAGTGCCGGCAAGCCACAGCCTAGAGGGAAAACCTGGGCTGCGTGCAGGGGCCAGAAATGCCTGTTGGAAGGTGAAGTTCTGTGCAAATTAGGAAGGCAGAAGGCTCCAGGGCCTGGGGTGCCTGATGGGACAGTTGAAACCTTTTCAGTGGGATGTGGGAGGATTTGCACTGCTGGAGGGAGGTATCCATTCTGGGTAGTAACTGGTTTTCTAAGTATTCCAGGCGCCGCCGGGATTGCGTGTTCATGCCGTCGTGTGTCGTGGAAAATGTAGGAGCAGAGCCAGCCTCTGCCCCCATGTCTGGAGTGAGGCTGCAGCCCTGCGTGGCAGCGGTGGTGGCCGGGGTGGACTGCAGGTGCCTGCAGGCGGCCCGCATCGGCCCACGTGAGGGACGCAGCCGGCCATGTGACAGGAGCACCACCTGTACCCACGGCGTTTCGATCTCGCAGCTGCCACGGCCTGCTCAGGCAGGTCTGACACAGCTGAGCAAATAGCTTTTCCAGGAGGTTCATAAATTTCCTATTTGCTAGGCTACGCTGTCCCCTACAACTGCCACCAACCAAATGTTAATTTGGATTCAAGACCTTAAGGGTAATCAGCAAACGTATGGGCTCATCACAGAGTCGGAAAGGAGATTAGGGCTCAGGTGGCCCTCTGAAGGGACCGTTCCTGGAAGAAACACACACACACATACACACACACACACACACACACACTCACACACACACACACACAATTGTCAAATCTTTGCTAGTGTGTCTGTCTTTATACATACACGTATTCCCTAGACACGGCATACAAATTGAGCTTTTGTTGTTTTCAATTTAATATTTACTACAAAATTAACTGAATCTTTAATGTGATTTTAAGGAATTCTACAATGATATTCCTTTGCTCTAAGTAAAAATATGACCCTCCATTTGTCTTTTATATACATTGTGTATAAATGTGCAGATACTTATATTTGTGCGTTTGTATCTTCTGTTGGGAATCATATCTCTTTTTGAAAATGCAGAAAATGTTGGCTCTACCTAACTTTAAGGTTCCCATGCCTTATTTAAAAGACAGGGGGAAAGGCTGAGCTGTATACACAAAGAAGCTGACACTAAGATTTTATTTTCATTGTTATCCATACATTATCCACACAACAAAATACAGAAATGCAAAATTGCACAGTATGAGGGGATGAAGGTGCATTTTAAATATAGCTCTTTGATATCTTAATACCCATGAAGGTTAAAAATATTTAGGGGCGCCTGGGTCACTCAGTTGGTTAAGGGTCCGACTTTGGCTCAGGTCATGATTTCACGGTTTGTGAGTTTGAGCCCTGCATCGGGCTCTGTGCTGACAGCTCAGAGCCTGGAGCCTGCTTTGAATTCTGTAACTCCCTCTCTCTCTGCCCCTCCCCTGCTCCCTCTCTCTCTCAGAAATAAATAAAACATTAAAAAAAATATTTACTGGGGCACCGGGCTGCCTCAGTTGAGTGTCTGACTCTTGATATCAGGGTCGTGAGTTCGAGCCCCACACTGGGTGTAGAGATTACTTAAGTAAATAAACTTAAAAAAATTTTTTTAATGTTTATTTATTTTTGAGACAGAGACAGAGCGTGAGTGGGGGAGGGGCAGAGAGAGAGAGGGAGACACAGAATCTGAAGCAGGCTCCAGCTCTGAGCCGTCAGCACAGGAGCGCCACACGGGGCTTGAACCCACAAGCCGTGAGATCATGACCTGAGCCAAAGTTGAATGCCTAACCAACTGAGCCATCTAGGTGACCCTAAAACTTAAACTTGAAAAAAATTTTAATAATTTTAATTTTTTAAGTTTGTTTACTTATTTTGAGAGAGAGAGAGAGAGAGAGAGCAAGCAGGGGAGGACCAGAGAGAAAGGGAGAGAAAATCCCAAGCAGGCTCCACTGACAGTGTAGGCCACGACCATGAAATTGTGACCTGAGCCAAAATCAAGAATCAGATGCTTATCTGAGCCACTCAGGTGCCCCTAAAATTTTTATTAATTGAATAACTAAGGGACTTTGTTTCTCTTCCTGAACAAAGTCTAATTATAGAAAAGACAAGTTTGTGATTATACAATAGAAATTATCCAGGATGATTGGAGCGGCCCCAATTGCTGCTCTGTTGGACTGAAATGACCATCCCTCTTCGTATTTCCATGTTATTTGAGTGGTAACACTACCTTAGAGTAAGTAGGTGACTAAATGTCCAAGTTCACACAATGGTGTGGAGGTAGACACCAGGTAACTTGGGCTTTAGAGAATCTGGGCGCTCCCCAGTAACTGTGAGTCAGGACAACAGCGAGGGTGTTTTGAGGTCTTGGAGGAATTTGCACAAACAAATATGTTTTCTCTGAGCCTCATCTCCACACTGGTAGAGACAGAAGAGCCACTAAGGGTAGGAATTCCTTTAACTGCATAAGGGTTCTCTAGTTCAGCCGTTGATGGCAGGGGCTGTGTCTAATCTTACATACTCAGTACCTCATGCCCTAGCAGGCACAGTGCGGGCCACTCATTGAACAAATGAATGAAGGGACCAATGACTATGCGAAGACTGGTTTAGGCTGGGACAGTGCCATGCCGCCTTCTCTAAGGAGGAAGAGGCAATAAGCATACAAATTCTCTTTAATTAACACAAGGCGATGACACTGGTGAGCGATGACACTGGTGATTGGTATTTTTTCACATTCCTGGTAGCAGACAGGGGTCAAGGGATTTGACTCTGGCGGGATCAGTCGTTAATTTTTCTTGGCCTGAGATGAAAATTTTGGGAAAGGGGCTTGCCTTTTCACTCTTGAGTTGCAAAATGAAAAGACGTGACTTCAGGGTGGCTGCCCCCCCTGGTTGTCTGGAGAAAACAGTGGGCAGTAGATAAAAATGTAGCTCACCCACGCAATGAAGGATGGAGAGCCGATAGTGGACAGAGATGACACTTGAACTTTGGATCCAGCTGTTTTGTTTTTGTTTGTTTTTGTTGAGAGAGAGAGAGAATCTTAAGCAGCTTCTACGCTCAGCACAGAGTCAGATGCAGGGGTTCAAACTCACGACCCTGGGATCATGACCTGAGCTGAAATCAAGAGTTGGACACTCAACTGACTGGACATCCCCTGGATCCAGCTGTTCTTAAAGTCATGATGCTTCAGGCGGAGCTAGTTAGGTGGCCCCACTATCTTTCGATTAAGCTATTTGAACCGAGTTTCTGTCACTTGCAACCAGTCAGCTCTGGATAATTCGTTTGCATTTATGATTATTAAATCACGAGCATGTACTGATTTTATTAATAAGACCCCCCCACACACACAAAAATGAACCCACGGACCCATACTCAGGTCAAGGACTCCATTTCTCTGATTTCTGGGAGGAGCAAGTGAGTTTAGAGATCATTCCCACTTGGCTTCATTACCCAGCTATTCCAGTCAGGGGAGGGGGCAGGAATCAAATAATTGGTGCTGAGTGCCACTATACTTTTGTTGAGAGATGGTGGCCAGTCTTCGGTAAAATCCAAACTGAACAAAGTCAGGGACAAACCAACCAGGAAGTTGCTATCTGGAATCTTCTTCCCTTAGATGGGAAAGCTTCCTGACTCCTTGGCCTTAGCTTTGGGACCTTCCCTCTCATGACAGTGCTTGTCTTTTTTCTTTTCTTTTCGTTTCATTTCATTTTGTTTTTCTCTTCTCTTCTCTTCTCTTCTCTTCTCTCCCCTCCCTTCCCCTCCCCTCCCCTTCTTTTCTTTCCTTTTCTTTTCTTTCTTCTCTTTTCTTCTCTTTTCCTTCCTTTTCCCTTTTCCTTCCTCTTTTCTCTCTTTTCTTTCTTTTTTAAACATTTACTTATTTATTTTGTGAGAAGGAGACAGAGACAGAGCATGAGTGGGGCAAGAGACAGAGAGAGAGAGACAGAATCTCAAGCAGGCTCCCCTCTGTCAGCAAGGAGTCTAACATTGGGCTTGCTCCCATAAACTGTGAGATCATGACCTGAGCTGGAATCAAGAGTCAGATGCTTAACCGACCAGCCACCCTCATGCTCCTGTCTTTATTTTTTTAATGAAATCTTTTGAGGAATAGAAGTTTTAAGCTTGATCAAGTCCAATGTATCAATTATTTTTTCTTTATGATTGGGACCTTCCCTCTCAGGCTCCAGGCTCTGAGCTGTCAGCACAGGGCCTGATGCAGATGCTTACGTGACTGAGCCACCAAGGTGCACCCAGACATTTCATTGTTTAAGTTTTTACATTTAGGACTATGATCNCTTTTCTGTGTGATGTATGGGCGCGAGTGCAAGTACGGAGCTCCTTACTTCTCCGCCATCTTGCCCCCTCCCTCAAGTTAATTTTTCTATATGGTATGATATAAGAGTTAGGTTTATTATTTTTTCCCATATGGATGGATATCCATTTGTTCCAACACCATTTGTTGAAAAAACTGTCTTTTCTCCCATTGAATTATCTTGCCAACTTTGTTGAAATTCTATTTCTAGATTCTATTATATTCCATCATTCTATATATCCTATATAGATATACCCTAATGCCAATAGCATGGTTTCGTGATCAACAGAAGTCTAGAAATTACACAGTGAATGTCCTCCAACTTTGTTCCTCTTCAAAATTTCTTTGGCTCTTATAGGTCTTTTGCATTCCTTTTTTTTTTTTTTTTTTTTTTTTTAGAGAGAGAGGGTGAGGGAGAGAGGTAGAGAGAGAGGGAGAGAGGCAGAGATGGAGAAAGAGAGAATCTTAAGTAAGTCCATGCTCAGTGTGGAGCCCAATGCAGGGCTTGATCCCATGACCCTGGGATCATGACCTGAGCCAAAATCAAGAATTATATGCTCAACTGAATGAACCACTCTGATGCCCCTTTTACATTTCTGTGTAAACTTTAGAATCACCATGTCAATGTCTACCAAAGAAGTTTTCTTTTTTAAAAAAAGTCCAGATTGCATTGAATCTAGGATCAATTTGGGAAGACATGACATCTTAACAATGGCAAGTCTTCTGATCCATGGACATGATATTTCTTTTGGTTTATTTAGATCTTTCACCTCTTTCAGCAATGTTAATAGTTTTCAGTGTAGGCCTTACACATATTTTGTTAAACTTATCCATTGGTATCTTATACTCTTGATACTATTGTAAGTTGCATTTTAAAATTCCAACTCTCAGTTATTCATTTTTATCTATAGAAGCATAATTGAATTTTGAATATTTATCTCATATCCTGCCACAGTGCTAACGTCACTTATTAGCTCTGGAAAATTTCAAGGTAGGTTTCTTAGGATTTTCTATCTAATGGACATGCCATCTGTGAATAAAGGTAATTTATTACTTTTGTTCTAATCTGTATGATTCTTCATTATTTTTCTCTCTTTATTGCATTAGCTTGGAATTCTAGCACAATGATGAATAGAAGTGAGAGTGGACATCTTTCTTTTGTTTCTGATATTTGAGAGAAAGCATTCAGAGAATGCTTTTGAGAGAAAGCATCCTTCACCACTGAGTATGATGCTAGCTGTGAATTTTTCATAGATGCACTTTATCAGGTTGAGGAAGTTTTCCTCTATTCCTAGTTTATTATTTTTTGAAATCCTGTATGGGTATTGGATTTTGCCAAATGCTTTTTCTGCATCTGTTCAGATGATCATATAGTTTTCTCTTTGATTCTGTCAACATGGTAAATTAGGTTTGATTTTTTTTTTAATTTTTTTTTTAATGTTTTATTTATTTCTAGGAGAGAGAGAGAGACAGCGTGAGCAGGGGAGGGTCAGGGAGACAGGGAGTCACAGACTGAAACAGGCTCCAGGCTCTGAGCCGGCAGTCAGCACAGAGCCCGACGCGGGTCTCGAACCCACGAACCGCGAGATCATGACCTAAGCGAAAGTCGGACGCTTAACTGACTAAGCCACCCAGGCGCCCCATAATTAGGTTTGATTTTTGAATGCTAAACCAATTTTGCATTCCTGGAATAAGCTCCATTGGTCATAGTGTATTATCTTTTAAAATTGTTTTTGGATTAAATTTGCTAATATTTTACTAAGAATTTTTACCTTGGGGAGACTGCCTGGCTCAGTTGGTAGAGCATGTGGCTGTTGATCTCAGGGTTGTGAGTTTGAGCCCCATGCTGAGTGTAGGGATTACTTTAAAAAACAAAAAGGATTTTTACCTTTATGAGGAATATTGGTCCATAGTTCAATTTTCCATCTTTTTCTGTTTTTGATATCAAGATGAGATGGGCTTCATAAAATGAGAATTGATTTTTTTCCTCCTTTTTTTTTTTCCTGAAAGAATTTGTAGGATTGGCATTCTTTCTTTCTTAAATGTTTGAAAGAATTCACCATTTGACCTGGAGTTTTCATTAGGAGAAGGACTTTAGTTATACATTGCTTTCCTTGGATACAGATATTTTCATATTTTCTATTTTTCTTGTGTCATTTTTATAATATATATTTCTCAAAGCTTTTCTGGTGTGGTTTTGGAGTGGTGGTGGGGGTCCATAGCTGATTGGTCAGGAAAGAATTCTTGAGATGTCGCTGATACAAAAAGGATTAAAGCATGGGGACAGGACCCATGGGCAGAAAGAGCTGTGCCAGGGCTGTGAAGAGTTTTATACCGTGGAGTTGGGGGAGGTAAAAGCACAAGGGAAGCTTTCAGAAGGACTTTCATATGCTAAAGAGGACTCCTAAGATACCTGAGGCCTTGCTATTGTCAAGCTAAGGTTGTTTTCCTTCTAGCCAGGCATTAACATTAGGATGGTAGGGGGCCCCTAGAGGAATGTTCTACTCTGTATTTGCCTCAAGTATCTGTCAATGGGCTGCAGGCGATATGGAAATGCAATTGTACCTGCCATTCCCTTCTAGCCTTTGTTCCCCACATCTAGGTGGAGGGGTGGAGGAAGTTGGGGCTCCAGGAAGCTGAGTCTATAGGTTTCTGGAGATCAGGCTATTGATAAGATCGATTTTTTCTTGTAATTTACTAAGGCATTTGTAAACTGTCAGAGGCTCCTGTCTGGCATGGCTGTGATCTCTATCAGTTAACCATTTGTTTTCCCCTTTCTTTTGTCCTTGGGCCGCCAGGCACACCCATATCCCGCCAGGGGTGGGGGTGGGGGAAAAGCTAGCTTGTTCTTGGACTTCAGCTCCTCTTATGGTCCCTTATCAGTTGAAAGGGGCTTATTATGATTAACAAAAAGACACCTTACCACTTAGGAAATCCCAAGGGTTTTAGGAGCTCTGTGCCAGGGGAGGGGACAAAGACCAAATATATATTTCTTATTATGAATCACAGTATCCCAGGTCATGAACTGAGAAGTATGGTTAAATCAAACCGCTGTGTGTTAGAACCAAAAGAGAGCGCCATGAAAGGAACCCCTAAACGCACGCCTTCACTCCATTCCCTGCAAAGTGCTTGCCCGCGAGCACTGATGCACATCGCCCGGGGCTCACTAGGTAAACCAGTGGTTCTGCATTCCCAGAACACCAAGGTTGGGTTAAATTCCTTTCCTGTGGGGCTCCTCTGGGCCCTGGGTATAGTGGGCATCTCCAGGAGGGCCACATAATATAAAGTATTTCTGAAACGTGCTTTTTTGGAAGGCTTCATTTTTTTGTAAATCTAACATTCTGTGAATCACAGTTTGAAGACTAGTGTGCTAATGTGATAGGGGAAAATAGGCAGCAAAGGAAAGGTTGGCACCTGAGGTCCTTGGGTGGGAGAAAACACATATTCTGGAACAATGCTAGGAGCGGCTGACCACAGCAAGCCCCTTGGGGCTATGGTTTCTCTTAAGAGTGTAACACATTCTCCCCCTCAGGTTCCCCTCAGGGATTTGACAATGAAAATACCTAAAGAAAAAAAGTAAACCGTAAAACTTATGTTATCCGAAGGACAGTCTGACCATAGTCTGACTCCTCACGCAACGAATCGAGCCAATCAGGAATGGACGACCCAGCAGCTAGAGGTATCCAGCCAGTAAGGATAGGACCTGAGAAGAGGTGAGGGGGAAAGGGGATGGGGCTGACTAGAACCTTATACAACAAAGACCTTTGCGTATTGTGTAGCCATTCACTTTCGAATGCCCCCCCGTCCCCCCCACCCCGTAAAGAGAGCTTTCATACCAATCGTCCTTTCTGTTGTTATTTTAGACTCTGATAAACTTTTGACTGATGTTCATTTTGTGTCCACCCCTTCATTCTTCCAAGTGGGGAGACAACGAACCCCAGATATTGAGGTCAAAAGTCCTGCACTAGAGGAGGGTTCACTGATGCAGGAAATGCACTCACACTACAGGGTGTTCAGGGGCCCATCTGGCCAATCCCCAACCTCCAGGAAGGGCATTGTCATAACACACACCTTGACAAAACTAAAGAGACATACAAAACTGGAAAGCCCAAGCCAGGACCTTGGTCTTCAGGACAGCATTCTACACACAATAGCATTTGATCATATTTTCCCTAAGTGTTTAAGTGAGCATTGTGAATTCTAGTGTATGATCTTAGCATTGCATTTTATGGTATATTCATGGCCAAATTTCTGATTTTTTGATATGATAAATACAAACTAGTTAGCTCATGTGGTTGGAAGTTAGTCTGTTTTTACACAGATTTCCCAAACTATAAGCTCAATCTGAGTTAAATATTTCATTTTGGCCACTTTCCTGTTTGTCATTTCTCCACTGATAATGATCCCCAAACCATATTTTGGAGGTTAATTTTCCATTTTTCTGTTTTTCTTCATTTCTATCTGCTTGGGATAATCCTAAAGGACAAAGATACTTAAATTGAAATATTAGTCCTATCCACAGCAATAACTCACCGTTTTCTTAAGTTTGGGGGGGAAAGAAGAAATTATTAGGAAAATTCTATAGGAGTATCAGGGTTAGTGGAGTTAATACATGTAAGATGCTTGGGACAGTACTTAGCACAAAGTGAACACTATATTAAAATGTTTGTGGGGTCCCTGGATGGCTTGGTCAGTTGAGCGTTCAACTCTTGATTTCAGCTCAGGTCATGATTCCAGGGTTGTGGGATTGAGCCCCACGTCAGGCTCCTCACAGAGCATGGAGCCTGCTTAAGATTCTTTCTCCCTCTAACTCTGTCCCATTCCCCCACTGGTACACACACACACACACACACACACTTTCTCTCTCTCTAGAATAAAAATAAATACATAAATAATAAAATGTGTAAAAAATGTTTGTTACATGGATGAAATGAAAATTTAAAAAACACATCAAGTTATCTAGTCTCCAGTGAATACAAATTCCACAGAGGATGCTGAGAAAACAGGCAGCTTTCTCTTTTTTATAGTAAAGAAAGAAGAATCATTCAATGCTGAGTTTTATTTTTTTTTCAGCAATGGAAAAAACTCCCAACAATCTCAAAGCTTTAAATAAAACTAGCTTTTTTGAACAAAACTGGTTATTACTTGGATAGACAAATCAAATGGTTTTCATTACTCACCGCAAAAGAAACCACATGATTCAAGGGTATAAATATTGTCTATTAATAGTGCATTGCTGAAAATTTGTCTTATGTTGAAGACGTTGGCTTAGCCAGCTTTACAAACCACGTCTTCCAAAGAATCTATGTTTCCCCCCATATGTCTGAATTGACACTGGTTGGGGAGTTTCTAGAATTTACCTTATAAAATCTTGCAAGCCATATCTTGAATACTTTCTCCAGCGATTTCTAGCCCAAGACTCTTCAGTTCTTGATGGTTGTATGTTGATGCCATAGCTAGTGACTGAGAGGGAAGAAAACTCAGAGGTCATGTTCTGTACAAACATAAAGATTTGTGGGTTATGGGAAAACTGGACTGAGAGTCTAAAAACCATAATGTAAATCAGTTACTTCAGCTATTTTTTCTTCACCTGGGGAACTTTTTTGTCATCGTGACTTTTGATGACAAGTTTTAATAAATAGATGTTGGGAGATTGGGAGGCAAAGCTTGATGAATATTTTATTCTGTACCCAAGAAAGGGCCATTTTTTGAACCACCAATTCTTTCAGTGAGAAAAAATTCTGTTCTACCAAAGGAAACATACTTCAGAGAGAATAATTTAGGGATTCCAAGGACCTCAGAAACCATCAAAAGACTTGTATAGTGACCACAAAGCCCCTCATTGCACTGGAGAGAAAACAGCAACTGCGTTTTATAAGGAAAATTAATTTTAATATGTCAAGTTTTACCTCTGTGCGTCTTATGTTTTTCATGTTTAATGTTTTATGGAGCTAGTCCTACAAAAAAAAAAAGCAGCTTTTCTTATGAGCAGATTTCAAGAAGACTTTAAGGAGAGTGATGTCTTCTGATCCACAAATCTAAGTCTAACATTCCATTTCTCATATAATACCAAACGTGCTTTGTAATTTAAGGAAGTTTCTAGAACCTAGAAAAGTTGACAAGAGATAAGAAGGTAAAGAATTTGTCAGCTCTTCTTAAACATGAATGAAATACAGTCTTAAAAATAGGGATTCTCGGAGTGCCTGGGTGGCTCAGTTAGTTAAGTGTCCAGCTTCAGCTGGGGTCATGATCTCATGGTTCATGAGTTCAAGCTCCACGTTGGGCTCTGTGCTGACAGTGCAGAGTCTGCTTGGGATTGTCTCTCCCTTTCTCTCTGCCCCTCCCCCACCAGCTCCCTCCCTCTCTCTCAAAAATAAATAAATAAACATTTTTTAAAAAATAAGGATTTTCAAACTTTTTGGAGATGGTACACCCAGTTGGTTGATTCGGTGAATCTGTCTCCTGTCTTGCCACTTAAATCCTTCGTTTTTTCAAGTTTAGTTTGATTGGATGGTCCCCTTTGATGGGCCATTAAAAAAAATAAAATACTTCATTGCAATTGTTGGGTCTATCCTGAGTAATTCCCATGATTAAATCTGGATAGGACTGAACTACTTAAAAATCAAGACTTTCCCTCCTTGTTTGCATCGGGGATCTGATTGTCAGTATTTTTTTTTTTTTTTGAGAGAGAGAGAAAGCGATCAGGGGAGGGGCAGAGGGAGAGAGAGAATCTTAAACAGGCTCTGTGCCCAAAGCTGGGCTCCATCTCATCAAGACTTGAGCTGAAATCAAGAGTTGGACACTTAACGGACTGAGCCACCCAGGCACCTCTGATTCTGCCTCTTCATTAGCAAAACTATTTCAACCGGAACTTCGAGTGAAGAGCTATCCTGGCTGAACATTTCTGCTATACTGGAGACTGTTCCTCTTCTTTAAAGTCTTGTGATACTATTTTGATTTTTAAAAGCAGCAATACATTGGTACTGTTTTTGAAAGCCTTAGAAAGTATAAGATTGGTCCTTGATTCTAAGATGCCCTTAATCATTTCATGGAAACTTTCTGGGGAGCTGTACTTCTCAAATATGAGGTATCTCCTAATTTCAGAAAAGTTAAATTGTGGGGGGAAAAAAGTATGTGTTCTAAAAAAAATACAGTATATGTGCTGACATGGAAAAATGTCTGAGAGATATTTTTAAGTGAAAGAAGCAAACTGCAGAGCAATGTGTTAGCTGGTACAATGCCCCGAATGTACACAGGGGAAGTGTNCTTGGGGGGGGGGGGGAGGAGGTGACTCTTCTCCAGGTAGAGAAGGCTCAGGCTCAAGCCTCAGACTGAAAAAAGCTCCATCATCTTCAACAGGTGGTTGTTTCCATGACAACCAGCTAGAAGACCTTGGAGCAGCACAGATGGGAGGGTCTCACAGCCAGACCTCAAATAAGTACACATCCCTCCCGCTCATGTGCTGTTGGCTAGCCTTAGTCACAGGCCCATATCCGACCGCAAAGCATGCTGGGAAATGCATTCCAATCGTGTTCTCAAGAGGAAGGTTTTATATATATATATTCTGATATATAGAAATATAATTGTTTATATATTATATATAACTATTATGTTATATAACAAATTATTTATAATATATTATATATAAAGCATATATATATAAAGCATTATATATAAAGCATATATAATATATTATATATATTAAGCATATATATATTATTATATATATTAAGTATTTCTTTGAGGAATTGGCTCATGCAGTTATGAAGGGTGAGAAGTGCTATGATCTGTCATCTGTAAGCAGGAGACATAGGAGCCTGTGGTATAATTGCATCTGAATCTTGAGGCCAGAGACCCAGGGGGGCTGGAGGTGAGGTACATGCCAGTCTGGGGGCAGCGGAAGAGGAAATGAGACGTCCCAGTTCAACAGGGAGGCAGAGAGGAAAAGGAGGCAAATTCGTCCTTCTACCTTTTGTTCTACTCAGGCCCTCAGTTGATAGGATGGTGCCCATCCACATATAGAAGGACAATTTATGGAGCCCATGGATTCAAATGCTAATCTCATCTGGAAATATCCTCATGTATAAGTATGGAAAAATAGGAATGGAATTACCTACCATGCCTCCCTCAAGCTGATGGACGATAAGAAACTTTTTGCTTTTTGGTGATGTCTTCAAAAAAGATGATGACCTTGGAAGGAGAAAAAATTGGTTGTTTTTTTGATAACGTGGAAGGCTGCAAGGATCCAGCAGTGAAACGGAAAAACCTTCTATCTGCAGTTTCTGAGGCTTGGCCTCTGGTTACAACTGCAAACATATTCATTTATTTTCAACCACTTATATGGTGGCCACTGTTGACTCAGTAGGAAACACCAGTGTTAGTCTTCCTTAACACTTATTTTTAAATTTTTAAAAAATGTTTTATTTATTTCTGAGAGAGAGAGAGACAGCATGAGCAGGGGAGGGTCAAAGAGAGAGGGAGACACAGAATCTGAAACAGGCTCCAGGCTCTGAGCTGTCAGCACAGAGCCCGACGCGGGGCTTGAACCCACGAACCGTGAGATCATGACCTGAGCCGAAGTCGGACGCTTAACCGACTGAGCCATCCAGGAGTGAACCTCCCTCTCAGACGTGTGTGAAGAAGAAGTGACTAGGGGTACCTAGCACCATAAATGTCACCTCGTCCACAACTTTCCAGGCAAAGAGACAACCCAATACTGAGAAAAAACTGAGACTCTGAGCCACCTCCTTCTAGCTCGGTGACCCCGGACAAATCACCTAATCTGAGCGCCATCCCCATTTGGGGACAGCTAAGACTTGGTTGTGGGACTGTCCAGTGCACTGGGGGTGTGTGGCACCCTGACCTCCTCATGCTGAGTGCCAGTAGCGCGCACAGTCCCCCACCCCCAAGGTGTGACCACGAAAATGTCTCTAGGCATTCCTAAATGTCTCCTGGGCATCAAAATCACTGCTGATCAAGAACCTCAGACTTAACTCCTGTGCATTTCAATGTCCTCATTTGTTGTTTCGGGATTACAGTACTTTTACAATATAATGGGGACAGGTAAGCAACACTAGCTTGTATAACACACAAGCCCGAAGTCTCTGAGGCTTAGCAAGGAGTTTATTTTTTGCTTGTATTCATTCCCCCACTGTGTGCATTTGTGGTCTGGTGCCCTGCTTTGTGGGAAAACTCAGGGACTGGGCGCTCGTGAGCCTCGCTTGTGCCCTCCTCCATCCAAGTTCTTGGAGTCCTCCCTATTCAGCTGAGAGATGGAAAAGGACGCGGGGCACAGCAGGTGGGGGGTTATGATGGGCCAGGCCTGGAGGCGACAGCATTTTTGCCTGCTTGTACTCCATTTGCCGCCATTTGGAGACCTCTGACTGAGAGGGAGGCTGGGACCTGCATCATAGCTGTGCTTCCAGGGCTCAGCCAGTCTCTGCAAGCAGGTCTGGACGATGTGTGCACTGGCTGCGGAGGGGAGCCCATTGAAATGTCTCAGGTGTCATTGGTGGATGGAGCACAAGAGGCGACGTTGACGTGGACATAAGACCTTCTCTGGAGGAAGGAAGGATTTCATGCCGACATTCAGTCTTCCCCCGCCCCCCAGGGTTTCCATGAGTCTCCAAGGATAACTCATAAGGACTCAAGAAGCATTTCCCTGGGGTGCCCGGTGGCTCAGTGGGTTAAGCGTCCAACTTCAGCTCAGCTCATGATGTCACAGTCCGTGAGTTCAAGCCCCATGTCGGGCTCTGTGCCAACAGCTCAGAGCCTGGAGCTGCTTCGGATTCTGTGTCTCCTTCTCTCTCTGCCCCTCCCCTGCTCACTCTTTGTCTCTCAAGATAAAATAAAGACACTAAAAAAAAAAAAAGGAAGCATCTCCTCAAACTCTTTTGCTCCATCTTATCATGGAAGCTCCTGCTATACAAACCCTCAAGGGAAGCTACTGGCCTCTCTCACCGCTGGTGGCCCTCAAGACACCCAGTCTTCAGCCGCTGTGACAGGAGCTGCCACCTCCCTGTCCCTGCAGCTTTATAGCCCCTGCCAGACCTGGTGGCCAAGTTGTGATGGCACTGGGGCCGCGGCCCCTCTCCCTGCACTTGGCTGTGCAAGTGCCTCCCTCTCAGCTGTGCCCAGAGGTTTTTGGCCAGAACTTTCATTAAAGTGGTTCCTTTGGCTTTCCGTCCTAACCCCTCTCTCCACAGGACATCAAATCTAGCCTGTCAGCCAACAGGGTAGGCAGGGGTGAGCCGATGTGAGGAGACCAGGCAGGAACAGAGACTCCTCTCTCCTTCCCTCTCCTCTGCACCTCTCGCGCTGCTACCAGCACCTCTGGCCCCCAAATGCCACCCACACCAGCTTGGGCAAATAGCCACCACCAGAGTCCTGGCCCCACCAGTCCTGGAAGAGTGGCCTGGGTCAGCTCAGCCCGAACTGCTACACATATTCGATTGAGCAGCCTTCTTCCCCAGATTCCCAGGGCGCAATCCAAAGGGAGGACATGACCATAAAAAGTGCCTAAATGAAGCGGAAGACGTTACAGGGGTAAGAAGGCAGCGTCTACTGTGTCTGCCCAGTGACACAGACTTACCGCTGATTTGGTTCATGGGAACGGAAAGGCCCTCTGCATGTAATGATAATTTCTACAGTGTATCAGGTTCATGTGATAAATCAGATGCTATCCACACTGATTGAACATGCAACTTTCTAAAAGAAATCACCTCTGGCAGCGGCTCTCAGGGAAATGAAGCCATCTACCCACTGGCCTGCTCACTCATCTGTCCTCTGACCTAAAATGGGTACCGAGCTCAGGCGCCTAATTGGGTTAACAAGTAATTTCAATGAACTCGGCTTCTACTGCCTGAGATAAGTCTGATCATATTTGAGCTTTACAAAACTCAACTAGAAATTTTAGGGTTTGGTTTTGTTAGGATGCAAGTATTTTTAGTGGACTGTAAATTTAGTCGGTCTTACATTTGGTAAGACACAATGGATGCCATCAGTTATTCTCCTGTTCTCACTCAGAATGTTGTTTTTTGTTGTGTTTTTTTGTTTTTTTGTTTTGACCCTTGGAGTTGGCTGTCCTTGCATTTTGATTGAGTTGCTACTTTCTAGGCCGCCATGATGACAAATAGGATAACATTGCAGAGACCTCTGTGACTGAGGACACATTGTTTCTTGATGTCTAAGAGCAGGAATGATTTTTTTTTCTCTTAATAGAGCAAAGAGTTTAACAAAATGTGTATACGAGTGAGTGGCGGTGTGCATGGGTGTCTGGATGCGCGTGTCTGCATATATGTGAAAGTGGGTTTGGACGTGCATTGTCCGTGTGTGTGAGAGCTTGGGTGTGTGGGTACATTTGGATGTGAATGTGTGTATATGTGTAAATAGTTGTGCGTGTGGATATGTGTGTGACTGAGTGAAAGAGAGACGGTGCTTAGAGAACTTAAAAAAACCAGAGAGCCATCTTGCCATGGCCAGACCCATCAACGCTCTGTTTGTGATCACCCCAGTCAAGGCTTTGCCTTATCTTTCACATGCCTTTGACTCACTCGCCACATTTTCTGAGCGGGAAAGGAGGGCTCGGAGGGATGTGTGACTCTCAGGGCTCATTAAGATGCAGGAAGCCAGCGGCTGGTTCTTTGCCCGTGGATTAATCTGTCTTCACATCAGTCCTTACATTCACCCCTGCATCCCTTGTCCCCAAAACAAACAAATGGCAGAGCTGGCTTTCACACCCCTGTGCTGGGCCAGTCCCGGTGCCGAGAAAATCTAGAAGAAAAAAAGGAAGTGGGAAAGGGATTAACATCTTCTGAGTCTTCGTTACTGGACAGACACCATGTTGGCTTCTTTGTAGGGAGAGAAGTGGAGGCTGAATGAGTTCAGTGTCCTGCCCTAAGTCACACAGCCAGAAGCGAAAGGACTGGGCTTCGGATCCAGTCTATAGCCTTTCCACTAACCACGCTGCTTTGGCAAAACCTTGTGGGACACTCAGGGGCTTTTTACTTTGTGTCCCCAAATCTTGGCCAATACTTTGGTTAGACCAAATGTAGCTCAGATGGTCACAAAGATCTTCCCAAAAAAGGAAGGCGAGAAAGAAAAAAAAGCAAGATCACAAACTCTTCCTCTGCAAAAAGTCAAATGCAAAAACCAGTGGAAACTATAACACAACAACTCACCGATACCAAATAAACAATGGAAGTTTACAAATTCGCACCACAAACTTCCAAATTAGATGGTCAGAGAAAGAAATGGAATGTTCTGGTGCAGCTCAGTGGAGCTCGGTCCCACCCGGCCAGAACTGTCACTGGAGAAAGAACGGGAGTCAAAGCAACTCTGGGTTGCCTAACTGCCCCTCATTGTGGACAGATGTGGTCTGAGGGAATGAAGAGGTGGAAGCAGGGAAGCATCCAGAAAGAGTGGATAGAGGAGAGTCTCTGGCCTGAGAGAACAATGAAGGACCACACAAAGCTGGTTATCCCTGCAGCAGATAGGAGCCTAACATTCTTGAAGACAAAAAAGGACAGAAATAAGGCAAGACGCTGGGGGGGGTGGAGTAGGAGGGGGGATCAGGAAGCCAGGCGGTGGAGCAAAGGGACGCTCCAGGCAAGTTCCTCACTTGGTGTCGACACAGGGCCGACCTCTCAGATACCTTCCCTTTTCTGCATCTGGCTTCTCACCTGGTGGGGTGGAAAGGGATGTTGGGTAGATAGGTGGGTAAAGTGGGGACCGAACAAGTTGGGGCTGGCATTGGAGCACAGGGAAGAGGATGCCTCCGCTGGGTAGAGCAAAGCCATGTAACAGACCTTTAATAAATTCTTTTAAAACGGAGTTAAGAGTCCCAATTCTTTAACAGGATAAAGAAAAGTTTTCTCTAAGGGTCAAGTTTCATGTATCACAGACTTAATTATGCTCTATTCAAGTGCCCTCTGTTCTAATATTTTCTTTAAATCACTTATTTCACCTAAGAAATTTATTTTAAAAGGAAACCTTTTAAAATAGGTGTAACCAGTAGGTGGAAACCCAATATAACTCTCGAAAAACAGAATAAAATAGATACAATGAATCACTGTATGATTCATTAATCATTAATGAAATCATTAATATGACTACATTCTAGCTCTATGTTGTTACTCGTTAAAAGTGTTGAACCTTGACCTCACTCTGGAAGGTTACGTACATTTGGAAAGATGTTGAACATACCCTAGTGCCAAATTGAGACTCTTTGATTTTTTAAAAAAATTTTATTTTTTAACTAATCTCTATACCCAACATGGGACTTGAACTTACAACCCCGAGATTGAGAGTTGTGCGCTCTATCAACTGAGACAGCTGGGCACCCCTCAAGGCTCCTTGATTTAAATGGAACTGAAGGAAAGTGAAAAGGCAAATTACTTTTCCACCTTGTGATTCAATATTTAACTCTAACTCTGTGCACCAATTGGGAAAAGTTGGCAGAAAGGAAAGGCTTCAGATAACAATAAATACAAAGCAAAAGGATAGGGAGAGCAGAACAATTAGGGGAACGATATTTGATAGTACTCATAAACTCTTTCTTGGAGCTGGGGGCACTTGAGGTTGAAATCCATCAACCAAGTGATTGACCCAAATAATAGAAATTAGTAATTGAGAGGCTGTGATGGAAAATATTATGGTAAACATTTTACCATTTGAATATGGAACTAAGACTAACATATGATATGGAAATAGATATGAAATATTTTTAATAGCTAGACTCAATTGAGACTTTCTTTAAATTTTTTTTAATGTTTATTTATTTTTGAGAGAGAGAGGGAGACAGAGCATGAGTGGGGAAAGGGCAGAGAAAGAGGGAGACACAGAATCCAAAGCAGCCTCCAGGCTCTCTGAGCTGTCAGCACAGAGCCCGACGTGGAGCTCGAACCCACAAACCACAAGTTCATGACCTGAGCTGAAGCTGGATGCTCAACCAGAATGGGCCACCCCGGCACCCCTCAATTGAGACTTTCTAAAGTGAAATACATAACTGAGAAGCTCTAACTCTTAAACTTTCTGTCTGTTTTTCTTAACTGCACCTGGATTTTGTTTCAGTTATGTAGTTTGGTATAACAAGCTATCTCAAAATTTAGTGGCTTGAAACAATAATGATCATGTATTTGATCACAATTTGGCAATTTGGGCAGAGCTCAGAGTAGGAGCAGTGTCTGATATCTGGTGTCACCCGGGACTGGAGGAATCACTTCCAAGATGGCGCCCTCAGACGGCTGGCAACGTTGATGCTGGCTGTTGGCTGGGTGCTCAGTTGTGGCTATTGGCCAGGGGCCTCAATTTCCCTTCTTGTTGGCCTTTCTGTGTTGCTGCTTGGGCTTCCTTCCAGCATGGTGTCTAGATTCCGAGAGGGAGGAAGTAGAAACTGTTTCTTCTCTTTCTGGCTAGGCTCAGAAATGCAACAGCATCACTTCCATGGTATTCTATTGGTCAAAGCAGTTACAGACCCAACTCAGATTCAAAGCCATGGAGAAAGAGATTCTATCTCTCAGGGGGAAGAGTGACAAAAATTTTGTGACCATTTGTCACTATATATTGCTTGTGATAAAGCATTTTCAATTTCACTTTGAAGTCTTTTTCATGTTAAATTACAAAATAATGTTACATTTGATAATTTTACCAAAACGAACATGTAGGCTATAATCCCATTTTGGAAAAATTATTTCTATCCATCTATGCATGGTTCTCTCTGAATACATGAAAAAAAAATGCTGTCTAGAATGGTTAACAATATTAGTGATGCTTAATATGCTAGATAATCATATTAAGGATGATTTTTTAAAAACTTTCTTCTGTGTACTGCTTTATTTTGTTTGAATTTCTCATACATATCTTTGTGTTTTTAAGACTTTATTTTTTAGAACAGTTTTGGGTAGCTTTACAGCAACATTGAGAGGAAGGTCAAGATATTTATAAACCCAGTAAAGTCATTATCCTAATAAAACCCGGGAGGAAGAAAGTTATTGGAAAGTAAATTTGCTCCTAGTCAGATATGCAACACTTACAGTGTCAGTGAATTCAAAGTGTCCCTGTGGACCATCAAGTGCCACTTCATTGTACAAGGAGGTCCAGAAAGTGACTTGTTCAGGCTCACACATCTAATGTTCAGGACATTCTTGGTGGGCTCACTGTTACACAGCCGTGTGTCACATCCTTTTCCAAAATGTGAAGGAGTGAATTGAGCTGGATTGTATCTACTATGAATCTATGCATTTGGATGTAACACCTGAAGCTGTAAACACGTGTTTGAGACAGGGACGGAGGAAGGATTCAGTTACTAGCTAGATTTCTGGGCACCTTAGCAAGCACTTGGTAAGGTGTCTCTGGATCCTTTCAATTTCAATTTCAATTATTATTATTTTTATTTTAGAGAGAGAATGTGAGCAGGGAAGGATAACAGAAGGAGAGAGAGAAAGAACACCAAGGATGCTCCACACTAGGCGTGAAACCCAATGTGCAGCTCGATCCCACAGCCATGGGATCATGACCCGAGCTGAAAGCAAGAGTCAGACGTTCAACAGACTGACCCCCCCCACAAGCGTCCCCAGATCCTTTTAATTTAAGTTCCTCTTCTGGAAGAACTTTCCGGGCTGGTGGTCCACCTGTGGCCTGAAGACCTCTGTGATCCATGGAAGAACTTAAAAGTCCCTTTGAGAATGGAAGGTGCGGGGGTGGGAAGGCTGGCTAGGTACTGTTCTCAATTCCAGACCAGGGCACAGTATCTTTCAGGGACATTGCTTAAGCAGAGCAGAGCGTATTTTAGATCAGCCTTTCACGTTGCAAACTGCTACTGTTCCTCTTCTGTCATCTGTCACTGAGCCAATCGCTGGGTCTTATTGGTAATTTCTGCAAATCGGTGGCAAACAGGAATGTCTGGGCTCCTGCTGAAGCTGGGGAGCTGGCTGAAGGACGATCATGATGGACTCTCCCCCTCGAAGTCCTCTTTCACTTGCTGGAGCTCCTGGGGAATCTACACTTGGTCTCCCAGGCGTGGTCCAGCCTGCCCTTGCTTCTGCGAGGCAGCCCCAGGCTCCACTTGGGTGGTCTTGGCTATCTCTGCTCCTTACCAAGGGGCACCACTCAGAGTTCGCATTCACTAAATCTTCCCTGATGTTTTGCTGAAGTTACTATTTCCCCACAGTCAGCAGCCCTCTGGCCACCCAAATGGAAGAGGAACCAGCCTCCAGCAAATCTCTTTATGAGGAGAGAGGGATGTGACTGTGGAACAGACCATAAACAGAGGCCCTGGACAGTGAGTGTGGTGAGGATGGAAGCCGGAACAGACCATAAACAGAGGCCCCGGACAGTGAGTGTGGTGAGGATGGAAGCCTGCTGCTTTGTCCAATTGCCTCGAGAAAGAAAAATGTGATCAGGAATCTGTCTTGCCTGATTCGGTTGTCATTTCTTCTAGAGGCCATTTCCCTGGAGAGGCTTGCTCTCCTGTTTTCATTCTTGCTTCTTTTTGCCGCCGCCAGAGGGCTGGAGAGGCTTGCTCTGTAATCTTTCCACCTTTCCCCAGCTCCTTCCACGAAGGACAGAGATTACTTCAGGAGCTAACGTGCAGTCTTTTGAAAAGCTCTGCCTCATTCAAAACATTTTCGAGGAGCATGACAAGGAAACACGATTAGCAGGGGGATTGTGTAGCTCAGAAAACCCCCCGTCCTTTCAACAACCAACATCCCAGACACTGTAATTGAGCGCACTCTATGTACCAGGTATTGTATTCGGCACCGTACCACACCACACAAGAGAAGAAGATGTGGGGAGCTTTGTGCATTTGGGGAATTATAAGTAGTTCTGAATAGCAGGAGTGAAGGCTGCATATCTTTGTGTGTGTGTGTGTGTGTGTGTGTGTGTGTGTGTTTAATTTACATCTAAGTTCATTAGCATATAGTGCAATAATGATTTCAGGAGTAGAATTCATCCCCTACATATAACACCCAATGTTCACCCCAACAAGCGCCCCTTAATGCCCCTCATCCATTTAGCCCATCCCCCCTCCCAGAACCCCTCTAGCAACCCTCAGTTTGTTCTCTGTACTTAAGAGCTTCTTATGTTTTGTCCTCCTCCCGGTTTTTATATTATTTTTGTTTCCCTTCCCTTATGTTCAGCTGTTTTGTATCTTAAATTCCACATATGAGTGAAGTCATATGACATTTGTCTTTCTCTGACTGACTAATTTCGCTTAGCATGATGCCCTCTAGTTCCATCCGCATAGTTGCAAATGGCAAGATTTCATTCTCTTTGATTGCCAAGTAATACTCCATTGTGTGTATATATATATATACACCACATCTTCTTTATCCAGTCATCTGTCGATGGACATTTGGGCTCTTTCCATACTTTGGCTCTTGTCGATAGTGCTGCTATAAACATTGGGGTGCATGTGCCCTTGGAAACATCACACCTGTATCCTTTGGATAAATACCTAGTAGTGCAATTGCTGGCTTGTAGGGTAGTTCTATTTTTAATTTTTTGAAGAACCTCCACACTGTTTTCCAGAGTGGCTGCACCAGTTTGCATTCCCACCAGCAGTGCAAAAGTGTGTCTCTTTTTCCACATCCTCGCCAATGTCTTTTGTTGCCAGAGTTGTTAATTTTAGCCACTCTGACTGGTTGCATGCGATTTTACATTGTTTTCAAAGATGAGAGAGACAAAAACATTTTTCCTTATGGGGTTTCCATTTTAAGGAGAAGAATGGTGAGGAAAACACCCAGTGTGCTATGCTTTTTAATGAAAGCACGTGTGAGGTGGCACAGGAGCTGAGAAGGAAGAGACTGAGTTAACTCAGGGGCGGTGGGTGCCCGGAGAACGGGAGGTTGGGAGGAGGGTGGGGTGGATTCCCGGCATAGAGGAGGCTTCAACTCACTGTGGGAGGTGAGCAGACCTTTCTCAAGTCAACAGTAGATGAGGGGGGACTCCAGGCAGGCGAAACAGGCCGAGGGAACGGTGAAACGCACGTGGAAACGCACTTCCGGGGGAACAGCAGACGTAAGGTGGTGGTTCTGAACAGCCAGCTGTCGCTGTGGATCCCCAATGACCTTGTGTGTCACGGGGGCAGGAAAAGCCAGGGTTCCGGGGACAGCCCCGACTTCCCACTCGACCCAACAGCTGAGTCCTTTGGGCTGGTGGATTTCTCTGAACCTGTTTCATCCTTTAGAAAACGGGGACAATACCGTCTATATCACAGGCATCATGGGAAGTAAGTGGGTGCTGCAACACGATTGGCAGTACGCCGAACCCCAAAGTGTGCCTTCCCTCCCTCCACTTCTCCTCCCTGGTAGGCAGGTGGCCTGCCCCGGTTGTGTGGGGTCTCGGCTGCCCCCCCTGAAGGGCCAGGTTCATGGCAGCCATCCCCCCACGGTCAGGCTGGGTCTCTGGCTGGGTCTGCAGTGGGGAGTCCAGGAAAGCAGAAATGAGGCTGCGCTGACCCCTTCCGCCTTGGGCTTCCACCAAGACCATGGCTCCCCCAAGCTCTGACATCTCAGCGCTCCAAATACCTGTTTATTTGGGTAATGTTCAGGCAATGCCACACTATGAGGGACATGGGCTTCGCTGAAAGTCCAGGGAAGCCGCATATTACTCCCCAGACAACTGTACACTCACACCAAAGCTTGCAGAGAATTTCAGGGAGTCTGCAGACCCCTCTGAAACCCACCCCCAGATTAAGACTAGCTCTCTGGGAAACTTCACAAGCACGCAAAGAACCATCTCCCTGGGAAAGCGGCACGTTTCTCTGACCGCGCACCCCCTTCCTGGGTGCGCTTCCAGTTGCCCTTCCCATCTCATATTTTCCTGGACTCATTCTCCCGGACCTCTCCTGCTGCCACTGCTTCGCCTCCTCATTCAGTTTCCTGAGTGGCAGAAGCACACATTAGGGTCATTCGAATCGATTTCATTTGTGCATGGCAAGCATCGGGCAGGAATTCGCTGAGCCGGCCGCAGCAGCCCCGCGCAGATCGATCCAGGAGTGGCGGGCAGAACTGACCTCCCTTCATGGACCGGAGCCCTGGACTGGCAGGAGTTTTAATTATAACACTGAAGGGTATTTGTCTTCGAAAGCACATCAGGGATAAAATATTAAAAGGGCAAGTACTCTTTTCCAAGAGAATGAGTTTTTCTGCCAGTGTACTTTATTGGAACAATAATCCTGATGAAATCAAAGTAACACCCGGGTTCCTGCCAGGGGAAGTTGATGACAGAAGACGCGTCTCTGTCATTTAACAGCAAATACCCTTACTCAGCACTCTGCACCGCGTGTATGCTCCATTCGTTGGTTTATCTAACCCTCTGATGGCCCTACCTGCACGTGTCTTATAGATGGGGAGCCAGCAGCTCAGAGAGATTTGTCCGAGGTCACACAGGTGGTAAGTGGCACAGGTAGAATTAAACTAGGGCTGCCTGACTGTAATGCAGATCATCTTTTTCTTTTTAACTATTTTAAAAGTTAATCCTTTTCTCCCCAGGTAACAACAGATACAGCCTGAAAGATCAAAAATGTCTACCCAGATACAGAAAAGAAAACCAGCCATCTTCTGCCTAGCGCTTTACCTCTGTCCCCACTCCAGGTGACTTCCTGTATTGCTCAGCGTTCTCCAGAAAGGCAGGACAAATAGAGATTTATTTTGTGGAATCAGTTAATGCGATTAGGAAGGTTGCTATGTCCAAAATTTGCGGCGTGGGCTGGCTGGCTGGACACCCGAGGAAGAGCAGATAATGCAGCTCAAGTTTGAAGACTGTCTACTGGCAGAATTCCTGGTTTGGGGGACGTCAGAAGACCTTCAGCTGATTGGATAAGGCCCACCCACGTTATAGAGAGCAATCTGCTTTATTCAAAGTCCATCGATTTAAATGGTAATCCTATCCCAAACACCCGCACAGAAATAATCTTTGACTAAATATCTGGGCACCATGGCTCATCAAGTTGAAAATTTAAACTATCACACCCACTTCTAATCCTATTAGGTGTTTAATCTGGTAGTTACATCCATGTGTCTTAAATCATGCTTTGTTTTTCTGCTTTAAATTTCTCCAATTGGCTTTATCCTATGGCACCTGTAGACTTAGTTCTCTCATGCTTTTTCCCACAATTCTTGTCTCTTTGTCAACTTCTCAATACTCTTAAGCTACCCATTAAAATAAAAAAAATTTTTTTAATGTTTATTTTTTGAAAGACAGAGACAGAGTGTGAGCGGGGGAGGGGCAGAGAGAGGGAGACACAGAATCTGAAGCAGGCTCCAGGCTCTGAGCGGTCAGCACTGAGACCGATGCGGGGCTTGAACTCATGCAACAGTGAGCTCATGACCTGAGCCGAAACCGAGAGTCAGACACTCAATGGACTGAGCCACCTTGGCGTCCCTAAACTACCCTTTAAATCAATATTCAGAGTTTATGTTACTATGGCTATTAGTCACAACTGAATCACATGGTGTAATTCAATTACATTTCCTTTCTCTGGATTAAAATTGTTCTTTTCTGGAGTTAAAAATCACCTCATGTTTAGTTGACTTGGTTTACTGCTTAGTACCTACCACTGATTAATTCCCACAGTCTGTCAAAGCTGAGAAATCTCTCAGGATCCTCACCAGTGTTGAGGAGTCGTCTATCCATTCTTCCCTCCCCTCCATTTTTCCCTCCCTTCCTTCTTCCTAGGCCCTGCAGGCTTTTCATCTCTGGACTGGCTTTTTTTCCTGGGTCTGCACAGTTGTGGCCCTGAAATACCCAGCATCACATCCGGGGAATTTCCTTGGCTTCTTTCTGTGTGTCTTTCTGTGTGTTCACCCCCTCCTTCCTGGATCCCATGTTTTCTTCTTTCTTGATTTCCTTCTTCATTTTGGCGGAGCATGTTTTCCAATAGCTTCTTGAGAAAGGGTACAAGGAAGTACATTTTTTGAGACCTCACATGTCTGGAATGTCTCCCACCTCACACTTCATGGATAACTTGAATAGGCATAGAATCTCTAGTGAAAATAATTTCCCTTCAGAATATTGAAATCCATGTTCTGTTTCCTTCATCTTCTAGCTCCCATAGCTACTTTTGAGGGGAATACTGCCCTTCAGGATCTTGATCAGTTTCAGAAATTTGTATGAGATTTCTTCTTGAATCTCCATCTCTGGAAGCTTTGAAATATTTTCTTTATCCTTGGTGTACTGAAATTTCAAAATTCTGACCCCTGGGGTGGGCCTTGTTTTCATGCATTAGACATTTGAGGATAGATAGATAGAAGCCTATATTCTTCTGTTTTGTGACATTTTCTTGTGTTGTTTTTTAGTAATTTCTTCCCTTTTATTGCCTTTGCTTTCTCTCTCTGGGATGTCTATTATTCAAATGTTGTACCTCTAATGGATTTTCTCACCTTTCCCTTTCCATTTATTTTTCTTTTGATTCTGCTTTCTAGGACATTTTTTCAAGTTTTTCTTCCAAACTTCTCATTGAATTTAAGTATTTTAAAAATCATAGTTTTAACTTCCAAGAGCTCTTTATCATTTTTCAAGTATTGATTTTTTAGAGTCTCTTAATGGATGCAATTATCTTGCCTTACCCTGAGGATAATAATTACAGATTTTAGAATGTTTTCTTCTGTTCTTGGTACTGTCTCTTCTTCCTCTAAGTTTCTTTTACCTACTGGTTTATTTTTATCTCTTTCACATTGTAGGAATTCTTCATATGTCAAGTCTCCTTGATTGTCCATTTTTATGATGCTAAGGTATTATTGATGTTTTAAGGCACTAAAATGCTGATAGGAAGCTCTGGGTACATACGAGAGGCTCTTTTCTTGTCCAGTGGGTTTTACTGTGCAGTGTAGATGGGGACCAGGCAGCTTTTTGGAGATTTCCCAAAGTCAGTATCTGTAGACATTTTCTCTTGAGCAGGTCAGTTTCCCTGGAGAGGAAATCTTACCTGCATACTATAAGCCTACTTTGGGCTTCTGGATCAGAGCAAGGGAAGGGGGCTGGGAGCTGGCAAAGGAGGAGACAGGATGGATGGATCTAATTGCTTCTTTCCGTTTTTTCCTCACTGTCCTTTTCCCAGCCCTGACACCTGGTGTCTCCCATTCCGGAGCTTTTCTAGGATTTGCAGTACAGATAAGTTTGCTTCTTCCTCACATCCTCCCTCTCACTGGCTTTGTTCCCAGTTACCTCTCGTTCATCTGCTTCTCAGCTTCTGAAATTTTTTACACATTTATTATCTGCTGAATTTCCTCCCTTGTTCTCTTTGTTTTTGTCAGGTATAAAAATACTTTTTAAGTATTATCATCTTCATGGCTTTTTGGCGGGAAACAGAGGTGAAAGCACATGTACTTGTCATGTTTAACAAGAAGTTCCCCAGAGCAACTATTCTTAACTTCTGGGTTTGGAAGAGCCCGGTGTGGACAACGCCTCTTGGCTGTAGAACCTGGGCCCGTCTTCTCCACAGACCAGCCAACACAGCTTTGTTACCCAGTACACCTGAGATTTGTTTTATTACCAGTCTTTTAGCAATGCTCTTTGTGGCCCTCTCCCTGGAGCTGTTCAAGAAGCCACACTTGAAGCACCACGTAGGGCATTCTTTATGGAATAGGAGTCACTTGGCCAAGTTGCTTGTAAAGTAAACCCCTTTCCCCATTATCCTGTTGCCAGATGGCGTTGCTTACCAAATATGTGGGTAAACGGGTGAAGGGACTGGTCTGCTATAAATGGCAGTCAGAGATCTAGAACTTCTTGGCAGGTCTCAGAACTAGTGTGTTATTTCAGTCACAGGGGAAACCCAGGCTTTGGCTTGGCCAAGCACGGCCTATCCCTGATCATGGAAAGGCATCTTGAATGGCTGTCTGAATACTACTCTTTTCTTTTCCCCTTGTTGTTTGGCAACCTTCCCATTTTTAAAGGCTCAGATGAAACACCAACTACTCTGTAGCCCTTCCTCTAGTCCTCATCTCCATGTCCTCGGTGTGCTTTTTACGGGGCTCTGGGATACTCTTGTCTACAGGATTGCATTCACTTGTCTGTCAGTTACTCTCTCTTGTTGGACAATAAGCTTATTGAGGGCAGACACCCTTGCCTTCCCTCAACCCCATTGCCTGACTTTCACAAGGTGGTGCTCAGTGCATATTTGTTGACTGACTGAGTGGAGGGTCCTTTATCAGCACAACCTGACTCCCTTCATGTTCCACATTGTAACCTTTATAGTCAACTTGGAAACATCTCCTCTCTCAATCCCCTGCCATGAGAAGGGAATTGGGTATGAGTCAAGAACAAAATAGAATACCACAACACAATTAGCCTCTGCATTGGGGGTGCCCTCCTGGGGGAAGGATCGGATATGGGTCCACACTCTTAGCTCTCTTTTTGGATGCCTTTGGGATGTGGCCTGCCCCTTTGCAGCTGGTGTGACGAGATGGTCCCAGGCCCCTCAGTTCTTGTCTGGTCCTTCCTATGATCAGCAGTGATAGACTGTGACCTGCAGACATCCAATGCCCAAATGTGTCTACTCCAGCCCTATGTGTCTACTCTAGTTGGATCATTCCTTTATTTTAAGGCATTAGGTATGGAAAACAAGTGATTTCCCTATTTTAGCATTTGGGTATGTATACATCTAATGAGGTATGCCCGTGTACAGGATCAAGATAGATTCTTTGAGGTTATGTTGGAAGAGGCTGTCTTTTCACAGGGACATTCACAGAATGTGTTGCAAGGCATCCTGTTCTTGCTGCAAAAGAGAATTATGGTAAAGATTAACAAAGAACATCTTCGAAGGAGTGGGATCAACCTCCTTTACTTGGAGCATTAAAAAAAAAACAATATAAATATCCCTCAGTTGGTAGATGGACAAACAATATGAGGTACATCCGTAAAATCAGATACCACTTAGCGATAAGAAGGAATAACTACTGACACATGCAACATCATGGATGAATCTCAAACATTATCTTGAGTGAAAGGAGCCAGAAACAAAAGACTACATAGTGTATGATTCCCTTTATACAAAATTTTTACAAAAGGCCAATCGACGGAGACAGCAAGCAGATGAGTGATTGGCTGGGGCTGAGTGAGAGTGAGCACTGGCTGCACATGACACAGCCTTTCTGTCTGGAGTATGGAACCGTTCTAAAACTGGATTGCGGTGAAGGCTGGGCAACTGTCTAAAGTAACTAGAATCATGAAGCCACATACTCATAATGGAGGATCGCATAATCCTAAATTCTATCTCAATGAAGCCGCTAAGTGTGACAAAAAAGGAGCCAGGCCAAAGAATAGTTATGGAAGAACTCTTTTTCCAACTTGGGACATGGATGGAAAAGAATAGAGGGTTTCCACGGCTCTCTGCTGATCTAGATTTGAGGTGTGCCTCCGGCTTAGGATCCTTCGCCTTTTCATTTAACTACTCTGTCTTCTTGTCCTTGGAGAGGAGGAAATGGCCCAGAATCCTCCTTGTGCTAAAGGCAGTAGAAGCAGCACAGTGACGCAAGAGGAACATGTTTGGCCCTGAGCTGCCTCCCCCACATGTAACCTCTTCATCTTCCCTTTTAGCTATTACTTTAGTCATCTAAGCACAGAGCACGAAGACCTAAATTATCAGTGTGAGCAAGTTCAACCTACACACTTCAGCTTCAGTGTCTTAAAGCCCCTGCGCTTCCCGGTGAGATGGCCTTGAAGGGGTGACTGTGAAGGAGGCCATGAGGGGGAGGGCCAACCGTCCTGAGGTAACAGCTCTGCTGACCGGCCTCTGAGGTAGGTGGCTGGGCGATGGGTCAAGGACCCAGGTCTGTGCGATCCAGGCCACCAAGAAAAAGTCAGACCCACCAGGAAGGAGAGGCAAATAGTGATAAAGGAAGAGCAGAATAAGCAAATATTCTCATAAGAGTCCACATCTGTCCATACTTTTTTGACCTTTTGCAAAATTCTTTCACATTAACCTATTTTACACTCACGAGCTCCAGGTACTAATATTCCCAGGAAACTGAGGGAAAGAGGTAAGATAATCAGTGACAGAGGCAGGGACTCAAAGGCAGCCTTTTTGACTTAAATTATATATACTATACCATATATCTATATATTGTATACATAGCCTATGTTCTATATAAGTGTATATATATGTATATGTATATACTTTAATGTGTATATGGGTGTGTATACATGTGTGTATATATTGGTATAGATGGGTCTATGTATCTGTAACTCAGATACTTGTCTCTAAAGATACACATATACTACCAAGCACCAATTGTGCATTCAACCTTATTTTAAACTCCTTACATTGAGTCCTCACTACAAGTCCCTTAAGCCAATGCTTTTAACAGATGAGGAAACTGAGGCACAGAGAGACTCCCTTGTCTCGGTCACAAGGTGCGGCAGTGGCAGATCTGGGATTTGAACCGACTCCCTCTAGTGTGCTTCTCATGATGCCTTGCTGCCCGCCTGCAGGCCCACCACGTTGGTGACCTTGGATTTCAGGGCACAAGATGCACTCATATCCCGCCCCGGTGGCTCCAGCCCATCAGGCCTGCGCAGCATCACCTTGCAGACTCCACTTCCGGCTACCATGGCAGCTCCTTCCACGTACCCTGAAAGCTTATTAGCAGTTTCTCTCACTCCAGGCTCGGCTTCTGCTTCCACCTTGGCCAGCCTCACGGTAAGTCCCAGGAGGAACTGGAAAAGCACTCCAATTTTACGGGTCCATGGATTTTTTGCAGAGATATGAGTGTTGATTTATTATCTCCTCTGCATGTTGAAAGTGGTCTTCTAAAAATTTTATGGATATACTTACATGGAAATCTTCCAACTGAAGAACGTACTGTAATACAAAGAAATTTGCTGCCAATATTTTTTCATTTCAAAGTGACATTGAATCAGGTCTGAGTAAATATTTATGATTTCTCTTGAAATGTGACAGACTCATGACATGGTAATTAATTTTACTGCAGGCTGAATTCAGAATGACTTCGGTAATATATGAGTAGGTGTGTAAAATGTTTATAAGGCTTTCGAAAATAAGCCCAAGGCTTAAATGAAACCTTAATCAGACAACTGAGGAAGAATAAAATTGCAATTCTAATTTTGCTGATAGAGTTTCTGTGGGAAGCAAGGGCTTTTGGAGATTGATATTCATTGCAGAGAATCAGCACACATCATATATTTTATGTACTGTTAGACTATTTGGAAACTTCGAATACACTTACTTTTCAAGAAATGCACGCCTTGAGCGATGGTTAAAAAAGAAAGGCTAAGTTTAGAAAATTGGCTTTGGTTGGGACACATGCTTCAAGGAACACGTATTTCATAACTCTCTACGAGAGGCTAAGGGCTAGTGTCTCATGTGAGGCTTCCGTTTTCGGGTGCTACTTTCTCTCTTCCCCACATTTAATCCACCAGCAAATCCTCCATTTTCTACCTTAAAAATATATCCAGACTGTAGCTACTTTTCACCACCTCCTCCATTACCGCATGGTGCACACCCGTCATCTCTCACCTGGTTTCTCCTGGCATGCCCCACTTTCCCTTCCTCCTCTCATAGTCTCCCCCACCCTCCAATCTATTACCAACATGGCAGCCACCATGATCCAGGTTAGGGATATAAGTGAGTTCGTGCCTCCACTGCCTTCTCATCTCACTCAGACTCGAAGCCAGATAAATTCAGAGTCTAAACCCCTACCCTATCCAGCTCTGATGGCCACCCACCCTGCTCCCCTCCGCTCACTGCTCCAGAACACAAGTAACTCCCGTGTCAGGGCTCTGCATGCATTCTTCCCCATGACCTGCAGGCTCGTCCTCCAGGAGGCTCCTGGCTGAATCCTCTCCTGCAGATCTTTATGAACATGTCCTTTCTCAGTGAAACCTCACCTGACCACTCCATTCTTTTATTTTTACAATTTTATTTATTTAAAAATTTTTAATTCCAGTACAGTTAACATACAATATTATATGAGTTTCAGGCGTATAAGATAATGATTCAACAATTCTATACACCACTCAGTGTTCATTGTGATAAGTGGACCCTTAATCTCCTTCACCGATTTTACCCCATTCCTCCACCCACCTCCCCACTGGCAACTACCAGTTCATTCTCTATAGTTAAGAATCTGGGGTTTTTTGTTTGTTTGTTTCTTTTTTTTTTTTTGCTTGTTCCTTAAATTCCACATATGAGTGAAATCATATGGTGTTTGTCTTTCTCTGACTTATTTCACTTAACATAATATTCTCTGGCTCCATCCATGTCATTGCAAATGGCAAGATTTCACTCCTTTTAATGACCAAATAATATTCCATTGTCTATATATACCACATTTTCTTTATCCATTCATCTACTGATGAACAACTGGGCTGTTTCCATACCTAGGCTATTGTAAATAATGCTGCAATTAACATAGGAGTGCATGTATCTCTTTTAATTAGAGTTTTTACATTCTTTGGGTATATATCCAGTAGTGGAATGATGGGACCGTATGACAGTTCTATTGTTAATTTTTTGAGAAACCTCCATACTGTTTCCACAGTGGCCCCAAGACTTTGCATTCCCACCAATAGTGCAAGAGGGTTCCGTTTTCTCCATGTCTTTGCCTACACTTGTTGTTTCTTGTGTTTTTGATTTTAACCATTCTTACAGGTGTGAAGTGATATTTCATTGTGGTTTTGATTTGTGTTTCCTTGATGGTGAGTGACGTTGAGCATCTTTTCATGTGTCTGTTGGCCATGAAGTTGGCCTGTATGTCTTCTTTGGGGAAATGTCTATTCAGGTCTTGTGACCCCATTTTTAAAATGTTTGTTTGTTTATTTATTTATTTATTTATTTATTTTTAAGAAAGAGAGAGGCTGAGAGAGAGGGGTGGGGGACAGGGGATCTGAAACAGGCTCTGTTCTGACAGTAGAGAGTCTGACATGGGGCTCGAACTCGTGAAGTGTGAGATTATAACCTGAGCTGAAGTCAGGCACTTAACTGACTGAGCCACCCCGGTACCTCATCTTGTGCCCATTTTATAATTAGATTTTTTTTTCTTTTGGTGTTGAGTTCTATAAGTTCTTTATATATTTTGGATACTAACCCTTTATCATGTATATCATTTGCAAATATCTTCTCCCATTCACTAGGTAGTGTTTTTAGTTTTGTTGATTATTTCCTTTGCCATGCAAAAGCTTTTTATTTTGCCGTGTTCCCAATAGTTTATTTTTTGCTTTTGTCTCCTTTGCCTCAGGAGACATATCTAGAAAAATGTTGCTGTGGCTAATGTTAGAGAAATGAGTCCCTGTGTTCTTTTCTAGCATTTTTGGGGTTTCAGGTCTTACATTTAGGTCTTTAATCCATTTTGAGGGTTTTTTTTGGTGTGTGTTCAGTGTGAGAAAATGGTCCAGTTTCTTTATTTTGCATGTTGCTGTCCAGGTTTTCTAACATTATTTGTTGAAGAGACTTTTTCCCATTGCATATTTTTGCCTTTGTCAAAGGCTAATTGACCATATACTCATGGATTTATTTCTGGGCTCTCTATTCTGTTCTATTGATCTGGGTGTCTATTTTTGTGCCAGTATTAGACTGTTTTGATTACTACAACTTTATAATATATCCTGAAATCTGGGATTGTGATGCCTCCAGTTCTGTTTTTTCCAAGACTGCTTTGGTTATTCATAGTCTTTTGTGGTTCCATGCAATTTTTAAGATTGTTTTTTCTAGTTCTGTGAAAAATGCTGTTGGTATCTTGATAAGGATTGCATTAACTCTGTAGATTGCTTTCGGGAGTGTAAACATTTGATCGCTTCTCAGCCTTTTGGCTAAGATCAAGTGGGGAGTATAAACATTTGAATAATACTTGTTTTTCCAATCCACGAGCATGGGATATCTTGTCATTTCTTTGTGTCATCTTCAATTTCTTATTTTTTTAAGTTTATTTGTTTGTTTTGAGAGTGAGAGCAGAGGCTTGAGCAGGGGAGGGGCAGAGAAAGAGAGAGAGACAGAGAATCCCAAGCAGACCCCACACTGCTAACGCAGGGCCCGCTGTGGGGCTTGAATTCATGAACTGTGAGCTCATGATCTGAGCCCAAATCAAGGGTCAGATGCTTAGGGACACCTGGGTGACTCAGTCGGTGAAGCACTAACTTTGGCTCAGGTCATGATCTCATGAGTCGTGGGTTCAAGCCCTTAGCCGGGCTCTGTGCTAACAGCTCTGAGCCTGGAGCCTGCTTTGGATTCTGTGTTTCCTTCTCTCTTGGCCCCTCCTCCACTCCCACTCAGTACCCCTCTCTCCCAAAAAGAAAATAAACCATTTTATTTATTTATTTATTTTATTTTTTAATTTTTAATGTTTTTTATTTATTTCTAGGAGAGAGAGAGAGACAGCGTGAGCAGGGGAGAGTCAGAGAGAGAGGGAGTCACAGACTGAAACAGGCTCCAGGCTCTGAGCTGGCAGTCAGCACAGAGCCTGACGTGGGGCTCGAACCCACGAACCGCGAGATCATGACCTAAGCGAAAGTCAGACGCTTAACCGACTAAGCCACCCAGGTGCCCCTGAGCTCCCCATTTTTCACCTGCAGAGAAAACAGAGCCCCAGAAAGGGGAAGCAACTTGCTGCAATATGGCATATCAGAGTTAGAACTAGAATCTTCCTCCCACTCACAAACTCCCTGTTCCCCTGTCTGCTTGGCTTTTTTTTTTTTCAATACGTATCACTGCTTGACACTATACATTTTACTTATTTATTTTATTTAGAATGTAAGCTCCATGAAGTCAGGATGTTTTGTCTATTTTGTTCACCGCTGTATTCCTGGTACCTATAATAATGCCCAGTGCACAGAAGGAAAAAGAGAAACACATTATTTATTGGATGGATGGATGGATGGATGGATGGGGAGGGACTTGTATCTCTGCTGTGTGAGGGATAAGGGTTCTGAAAGAAGAGTGCTTAGTGGATGCTCTAGCAGCGAACTTTGAAGGGGGGTAGAGACCTCCAGAAGCAGTATCAGTGAGTAAGAGGCCACTGGTTAGACTATTTCCATAGCATAGCCGCAGATATAGCAGCACCAAATGAGCTAGGAAGGATGCTGTAAACAAAGTTGATGCCAGATCAGGGGTGCCAGGGTAGAAGGAATAAAATGATACATCTTACTCCTTACCGGAATAATATGCATTCTCATTAAAAATGACTTTTTAAGTACAGAGCCAGGGCCGTGGGGCCAGTGCCTTCCTCACCCCACAGGGTGGCAACAGGGCCTGGGCACGCTCAGGACTCTTGATATTTCTCAGGAGAATAGTTTTTACGATAGAAACTGGGAGTCCAAAACCATGAATTAATGCACTATCTTGCAGTTAAAAGTAGTGTTGAAACTTATCATAATAAAACTGCTCACTAGGTGAGCAATTATCTTATGCAATGGTATGTATATTTATTGAGCAATTAGCTTGTGCTAAGTGCTTTACTTATGGTATCTTCTTTGATCCTCACAGGTTATTATTATCATTATCCCCAGGAGAGTATTCATTTAAAAAATTTATTGAGCACCTACTATGCCAGATACCCTACTAGGCATCAGGCTGCTAGACTGTACTGGCACCTGCCACAGGGGGCTTACATTGCAGTGAAGGAGACACACACAAAAACATCAACAGTTGTAGCCCCTGGTGATATGTGTCGTGTGGCAGGACAAGACACAACTAAATCACAAGACCCGAGGGGAAAATAAACCGTAGCTTCAAAAAAATCCCGTGATCCCTTGCTTAGTGAAATAGGGCTCTTTGTTAATTTCCTCCCTTGCCCCAGTGAATGGACTTTTCCAGGGAAGTAATTTCATCTACAGCCACTGTCTCCATTCGTAGCAACCAGGAATTGGGTTAGAGGCTGTCACGGGGCTTCTTAAAGGAAGGGGCGATGGAAACTCTTGTGCATCACCTCTTTTCCCTTCGAGAGTCTTTCCAAAGGAGGCCTTGTTGCTGTGAGGTTTGAGGTCTTTTTGTAGGTGGCCTGACTCAGAGTGGGATCAAAACCCTGCTAATCTACCCACAGACGCGGCCGCCAAGAGCCCCTGAGTTTATGAGCTGTAGCCTCTGATGCCCCAGAGTGGAGAGAGGGAAGCTCAGGGACTGCAACACGATGCATATTTTGGGAATACAAGAAGAAAATACTGGAATGTCTACTAATTTCAAAAAATAAGAAAGGAGTCAAGTTTTACTTAAATTTAACATACGGATTGATCCGTTCATGCTTGTTTGGTTTGTATGTCTGTTGGTCCCATGTCACAATCCGACCTTAAGGCGTGTCCTGAGGCACAGAATCTCTCTCTCTCTCTCTCTCTCTCTCTCTCTCTCTCACACACACACACACACAGTTTAGCCATTGTGTGTGTGTTTAGCCATCACTTACCTGCTTTCAGAATATTATAGCTCATCTGTGCTACTTGATAGGATGTACAGATCATATTATTTCATTTTAGCTAAATGAGTTCTCACAAAATGGAGGAGTGGCTTAAGAAGAACCCTGCAAAGGAAGAATAATTGTGTTGAAGATGACACCAATAATGCAAATGCAAGTAAACAACAAGAAAATGGCACTGCCCTTAATCCAATGCATGCTCATTGTCAGACATATTATGCGGTTAGAAACAATGGCCATCTAATCAGATCAGAAAGAAGCTGGCACAAACAAGTTCAGAAATTATCAAGGGGGTGGGGCCTTTTTATCCTCGTGGGCATTATGATAAACCTCACCCTAAGTGTATATTCAGCCTTGAGATATTAGCTAGTGGTAGAGGTACATTTATCTATAATTCATAGATAAGTAAATATACTCATATTGGGTACATGTCCAAAAATTATTACTGGTAGAGTTGTGTGATTGAAAAAAAATGGAAGGCCACTGCCTTGGGGGACTGGACCTGCTTTAATAAGTCCTGGCCCTTTGAGATAACATTCTCTACCATTTGGGCAGAACCAGATGGCTAGTCTGGGTAGACCTGAGATCAAAGACTTGTTGTTTAATTCATTTACAAGCCGCATCTCTTAACTAATGCCATCTGCATGCTGGTGTTCCTGGAAGGGCCTTCCTGTGAGCCTTTGGGAAAATAATTCCATATTTTATAACAGATAACCAGATCACACTGCACAGTAATAAGAAATACTGAAGTGTAGTCTTATGTAATTTCTTCCTCATCTCGTGAAATTTAATTTATATTTTTAAAGCCTCCTGTCTCCTCTATGTATTATTTTTGTTTGTGTCTTTTCTTAGCCTGACAATGATTTTTCTTTTTGGGGAAGGAAATTTGCATAACTGCCTCACATGTACAACAGTGTTGCTGGGTGACTCATGGTCACGGAAGTTCCTTCAGAGCGTGTGAAAAAATCTCTGTCCCGGCCAATTGTTTTTTCTTTTTGGTGTGGCCCTGTTTGATGTCCTAAGCTCAGGGGCTCCCCCTGGGCTGGCCCTGCTCTTGCTCGAAGACCAGGCCAAGGGGCTGGGCTCCTCCTCCTGGGACTGGGGCTTCCCCAGAGGCCTCTGAGCCCTACAGGGTGAGAACAGAGAACAGACCCCCAGGGACAGGGCAAACGGTCATCCTTAGAACCTTCCTGGGATATTGTGAAGCAAGCAAGTGTTGCTGTCGGCGTTGGGAGGGAGAGCTGCCAGTGTCCGCGCTTCGGGCTGGGGAATCATGGCCCATGGGCTCCTGACCAGGGCGCAGTGCTTTGCTCCCAGTCTGCTCAAGATGCATCTGTCCCTGAGAGGTGGTAGTTCAGTGGGGAGTCACTCAGTTCAGGCTCTGCTGGTCTGGACACGTTACTTAAAGCTCCTTGTATCTCAGTTTTCTTACCTATTAAATGGGGATAATCACGCCTACTTCATGGACTTGTGAAAATGAACTGAGACTCTATATGATGTACTTTGCACAATATGTGGTAAGTGGTCAGAAACCATGAACCGTTGTTATTACTGTCATGGGCTCAGTCTCTAGCTGAATCATTGGGCAGCTTTGCGTCTGACATAAAACAGGACTTTGGTCACACCTATTAGAGCGATGGCTGTCTCCTACCCCTCCCACCTCACAGAATCACTTATTATTTCTCCCACCTAAAACAACCTAAATATAGTTTGCAGAAATGGGTTTGGGCAGAAGGTAGGCTTGGATTCAGACATCATCTCTGCCCCTTACATGGTCTTGGGCAAGTCACTTAGCCTCTGTGGGCCTCATCTGTACAATGGACCTTTCACACAGTAATACTGAGTTGTGAGGACATGGTATAAACATAGCTTCCAGAGGAGCCTGGCACTTAGTGGGATCCCCACTTTCTTAATAGCCACTAAATAAATCAAGTAATAAATATTTAGGCTACGAGAAACTAGGATAACTTTATTTTTTAGGATCTTGAGGCCCATCGTGATATTGTGATATAATAAGAAATATACGTTCAAATTTTATCTCTGGTAAAGTATTTCCCTGAGTCCTGAAAGCCATTGTAGCAAATCACTGGACCTGATGAGGGAGCTGTGGGGACCCCTGATTTGTAGCCAAGTTGGACAGACATGTGGGCGACCTGGGAACCCACGATGTGAGACTCGTGTCTGGTGTCTAGTGTAGGGACAGTGTTGTGGGACTGCGTCCTTAACCTGCACTAACTCTGGGTGGTTAATGTTGGTGTTAAATGAAATTGCAGGTGTTTGTAGAGAACTGGGGGATTGCTTGGTGTGAAAAACCCTCAGCAGGGTGGTGAGTAGCAAAACGGTTTTCGCTCTCCTGGGTGGGAGGCCCAGTCAGATGGAGACATCCATAGGCATCGATAGAGGAATCAATATTTTATGCATCCCTACTATGAGCCATGCACTATTAGGCATTTTGTAATCTCGTGGAATTCTTTAAAACTGTGAACTCTTGTATTGGTAACACAACTTTATAGATGAGAGGGCTGATGTTCGGAGAGTTTAAGACCTTGTCCCCAGTCAACGTGATGGTGAAGTCCAGGCTTTTTCTACTTCCTGTTACCAGGCGCCACCCCAGGTCTCTGGACCAGCAGAGACTGTATTTCTAAAGAAAACACCTGATTTCCCCTCTCGTTACAGACATTGGTAATTATACCGTCATCAGTATGATGAGGTGGTTGCCTGGAACCTTATACTAAGCCTGGAGGACGTTCAGTGTCACTGGCACAGCCCTAGGCACCTTGGTTCAGGGGAGTATGCCTCAGTTTCCCCAAACTGCAATTCCTGGGACTCCCACGGCACACTCGCCAGCTAAGGCTTCTGTCTAGCTCTTTTATGACAACACCACAGATGGCCCTGACTATTTGATCTTTCAGGAGTGGGATTTAGGGCCACTTCTCTACGAGGGCACAGAATCTTGCTGTCAGGACCTGAGGCAGCTTGTCCTTAGAGATTTCATTGATGAACGTTCAGTTGGCAATTCAAGGCAGACTTTGTCAAGAAGAAAGATGGAGAGAGAAATCTCCGTAATGGCCACTGGCTATTCAATTTGACCACCATCTGAAATCAATACCCCCTCAAGTTCATCCTAGCCTGGCTGGATTGGTTATAGTCACCTGTAATTTATGTCACACAAGAGCCCCTGTGAAGTCCAGAGAACCGAGGAGTGGAAAGTTGATGAGCACAGAAGCACAGTCAGGACCTGGGCTGATCATCTCCATAGTCCTGGATGGGATCCCCCAGATGGCTTCTTTCAAGGAAGGAAAATGCTTTTTTTTTTTTTAATTTAAAAAATGCATGCATGCTATTATTGTTTTAAAATTAGACACTATGAAAAGGTTGAAAGAAGGAAATTAAAATTCCACCCTTAATCCTGCCACCTGGCAATAATGTTCTGTATGAATTCTTCTAGACATTTTTCTGTTTCTGTACCTCTAGCTGCCCCCCCAATAATTGTTTTCTTTTTTATTTAAAATTTTTTAACATTTATTCATTTTTGAGAGACAGTGTGAGCAGGAGAGGGGCAGAGAGAGACACACACACAGAAACCGGAGCAGGCTCCAAGCTCTGAGCTGTCAGCACAGAGCCTAACACAGGGCTTGAACTCATGAACTGCTAGATCATGACGTGAGCTGAAGTCTGATGCTTAACTGACTGAGCCACTCAAGTGCTCAGGACTTGACTATATTGGGACTATATTGGGGTGCTTGGGTGGCTCAGTCGGTTGAGCATCTGACACTTGGTTTTGGCTCAGGACATGATCTCACGGTTTTGTGAGTTTGAGCCCTGCATCAGGCTCTGTGCTGGTAGTGCAGAGCCTGCTTGGGATTCTCTGTCTCCCTCTCTCTCTGCCCTTCCTTCATTTCTGCTGTCTCTGTCTCTCTCAGGATAAATAAACTTCAAAAACATGGAACTGTATTTTATGATTTTATTTGATCACTTCCAGTATATACCATATCTTTCCCAAAGAATGTAGATCTATGTTGCTATTTTAATGGATTTATGATGTTGCATTATAGATCCTTACCGTAATAAACCTATGTAATTTGTTTGGCCATTCTCCTCTTTTAAAACCTTCCAATTTCCTATGATTATAAACAAAACTGCAGCGAACTTTCTGGTACACTTTTGGTAAGTATTTTATCCTGTGATCCTTTTTTTTTAAATGTTTTTTTTTTTTTTAATTTCTGAGAGAGAGAGAGAGAGAGAGACAGCATGAGCAGGGGAGGGTCAGAGAGAGGGGGAGATACAGAATCTGAAATAGGCTCCAGGCTCTGAGCTGGCTGTCAGCACAGAGCCTGATGCGGGGCTCGAACCCACAAACCATGAGATGATGACCTGAGCCAAAGTCAGATGCTTAACCGACTGAGCCACCCAAGTGCCCCTATCCTGTGATCCTTAACCTTGAGCTTGAAATTCCTCAAGACTCCAGGAACCTCAGCTGCACCTATATATACCCCCTTGATAAATTATGGCTAAACATTCATTCATTCATTCCTTCGTTCATCCAATGAATACCTATAGGGTGACCATGATGTTCCAAACACAAATGTGTGTCCTCTGGATATGCAGAGAATGAAATACAAAAATCCCTGCTCTCAGAAAGCTCCCATTTAGAGGGGGTAGATAAGCGATAAACAAAATGAATGACAATATAGTAGAAGGTGGCAAGTGTTAGAGAAAAATAAGGCAGCATGACTTAGTTATAGTCATTCAACATCTATTCTATCATCATGCTATTCAGTTTAATTCCCTAAACATCTGTTGAGCTCCTACATCATGCAATAAACTGCATACACAGAGGATTGGGAGTGGGACTGTGAGCTGAATGAAGTATGAGCCGTGGTGGAGATAAGCTCACACTTAATTATTTTCTTGCTTTAACTTAACCATTGCATGCATGTACTTGTTTGTCTTCACAATAGATCAGAAAATCTGCAAGAGAAGGGACCTCTCATGTTCTCACTTTCTCAGATTCTTAGCATCACGTTTTAACATAGACTTAAATGGTTGTGTGTACGTGTGACACAGAAAAAATGCTGGTGGGGGTGCCTGGGGGGCTCAGTCAGTTAAGCATCCGACTTCAGCTCAGGTCATGATCTCACGGTTCATGGGTTTGAGCCCTGCATCGGGCTCTGTGCTAACAGCTAGCTCAAAGCCTGGAGACTGCTTTGGATTCTGTATCTCCCTCTTTCTCTGACCTTCCCTTGTTCACTCTGTCTCTCTCTCTCAGAAATAAATAAAACATTAAAAAAAAGAAAAAGAAAAAGAAAAGATGCTGGTGGTTTGGAGAGATGGCAAATTGAGTTCTTACTAGCCAAGAAAGATTCGGGGTGAGTTAGTTCTACTTAAGCTTTGGGTGAAAAAAACACACTGATTAATATCCCAGCTTAATGAGAAAGCTATCTATTTAGATAAGGATGTTGGCATTAAAAAAAAAAAACCACCTCGCTCTAAATCATATATTCTCTAATTAAATATTGTAATATATAAATATTAAATATAGTAATTGTAGCAAATTTTACGCAAGGCTGGTTGAATAAGTAATACTATTTTTTTAAATAGAAAAACATAAACCAAGTGGAAAAGCACCCAGGGTTTTTACTGGCTGTGGGAGGCTCAGTTAGGCTGCCCCACTTCGGACTGACACTCCCCAAACTCTGCCTGAAGGGGGAGCCCCAGCACTCATTTGAAGTTCAAAGACTTAGTTCTGCGCACTTCTCAGCCCCTCCCAACAGACCCTGGTTGTGCCCTCCTTCCCACCCTCCTGGCTACCAACTGGCTGTTCTGTTGCCCATTAAACAAAATTTCTCTTGCTATACGAACGTAGGTACATTTAAAAGTCTGAAGCGGTGCCGGGTAAGACTACCTTGACATCCATCACGACTGAACGCCTCACATCTGTCAAGGATTGTGTCCCGCAGGCTACACATATGATTTCCAATTTTCGAAGCAACCTTGCAGGAGGAGGAGTGCCCCTACTTTCAGACAAGGTCTCTGAGGCTGAAGGGGTCGTGGTGGAAGTGGTGGCGGCTCTCTGTAGCTGCCTTTATTTGTCTGCTGCCTGATTGTCCGTGCCATCCGATTATGGTCATAGTTGATGCCATCTGCAAGAGGTTGTGTAATTTTAAATCATTTTCCTTCAGATTTAACATTCAGTTATTTCCCTCCTCCCCTCCACGGCTTCTTTCAACAAAGTCTCTGCCTGTCAGACTTGGCAGGCTTTGGTGAGGACCTGTAGGTTTTT
>NW_027527549.1:1225040-1264812 GCF_008692635.1 Crocuta crocuta | reverse complement strand
CAGTTTTTGTTTTTTTTTTTTTTTTTTTTTTTTTGTATTTTCTGGCCCAGGACCCTTTGAACTAAGGAGGACCCACACAGGGAGAGATCCGGCCTGTGGCAGACCACCATCTGCCCACAGGATCAAGAAGCACTTTTCACCCAATTAATTCTTATCTGAGCTGAGCTCTCCTTTTTATTTTTTTTTAAAGTTTATTTATTTTTGAGAGCGACAGAGCACATGCACGCATGCATGCATGTGAACGTGGGGGAGGGACAGAGTGAGAGGGAGAGAGAGAGAGAGGGAGAGAGGTAGAGAGGGAGAGAGAGAGAGAGAAAGAGGGAGAGAGAGAGAGAGAGAGAGAGAGAGAGAGAGAGAGAGAGAGAGAAAGAGGGAGAGAGAGAGAGAAAGAGGGGGAGAGAGAGAGAGAGAGAAAGAGGGAAAGAGAGAGAGAGAGAAAGAGGGAGAGAGAGAGAGAAAGAGGGGGAGAGACAGAGAGAGAGAAAGAGGGAAAGAATCCCAAGCAGGCTCCTTGCTATCAATGCAGAGCCCCACTCAGGGCTTGAACTCAGGAACTGTGAGATTATGACCTGAGCTGAAATCAAGAGACAGATGCTTAACTGACTGAGCCACCTAAGAGCTTTCTTTTTTTAACAATTTTTTACCCAGCTTTATTGAGATATGATTGACACATAACACTGTGTAAGTTTAAGGTGTACAGTGTGATGATTTGATACTGCACAATGATTACTGCAGTGAGGTTAGTGGGTGTTTCCATCCCGGGGTGTGTGTGTGTGTGTGTGTGTGTGTGTGTGTGTGTGTGTGTGTTGAGAACATTTAGGATCTTAGCAACATTCAAGTATGTAATATGGTATTGTTGACTATACTCACTGTGCACTAGATCCCAAGAACTTATTCATCTTATAACTAGAAGTTTCTACACTTTTGCCAGCCTCTCCCCATTTCTTCCACTCTCCTGCCTTGGCCACCACCAATCTACTCTCTTTTTCTGTGAGTTTGGCTTCTTTAGATTCCACACAAAAGCAGGATCATACAGTATTTGTCTTTCTCTATCTGGATTATTTCACTCAGCATAACGCCCTTGAGTCCATCCATGCTGAAACATGTGGCATGCAGTTGAGCCTCCCTTCTGGATCGCTGTTCTGCTGGCGGGTCCCCTGGTTGTGGGGGCTCTCCTTTCAGGCTCCCCGCTACAGAGCCATGTGAACACTTCTCCTAACAGAAGTGTTTTACAAAGTGTCGGCTGTTGAAGCCTTTCCCATACTGGGCAAAGAGAAGGTTCAGAGCAAGGCTAATGCAGGAAACTATGAAGTCAAAAATTATGGAGTCACATCGGCAAAGTGGCTGGCTGTGCCGACCACAGGCCCAATTAATGGGAGAATCCCTAAAAACTTTTTTAGCAAAAAGAATTCTCTTTGGTATAAACATTTCTGCCATTTCCCTCAAACAGACTGTGGCACCAGAGGAAACACTCCATATTTTTTCTGTCTCCAATTCTATTAGCAAATCCCTTTCTTAAAAAATAAACAAACAGGGGCGCCTGGGTGGCTTAGTCGCTTAAGCGTCTGACTTTCACTTAGGTCATGATCTCGCGGTTCGTGGGTTCGAGCCCCGCGTCAGGCTCTGTGCTGACAGCCAGCTCAGACCCTGGAGCCTGTTTCAGAGTCTGTCACTCCCTCTCTCTCTGACCCTCCCCTGCTCATGCTGTCTCTCTCTCTCTCTCTCTCTCCTAGAAACAAATAAAATAAAAACATTAAAAAAAATAAAAATAAAATAAAAATAAAAAAAATAAACAAACAAACAAAACTTGGGCGCCTGGGTGGCTCAAGTCGGTTAAGTGTCTGACTTCGGCTCATGATCGGTGAGGTCATGATCTCACGGTTCATGGGTTTGAGCCCTGCGTCGGGCTCTGTGCTGACAGCCAGCTCAGAGCCTGGATGGAGCCTGCTTCCGATTCTGTATTTCCCTCTCTCTCTGACCCTCCCCTGCTCACACTGTCTCTGTCTCTCTCTCTCAGAAATAAATGGAAACATTTAAATTTTTTTTTAAAAACCTTAATAAGGGGCGCCTGGGTGGCTCAGTTGGTTAAGCATCCAACTTCAGCTCAGGTCATGATCTCACAGTCCGTGAGTTTGAGCCCCATGTCAGGCTCTTTGCTGGCAGCTCAGAGCCTGGACCCTGCTTCAGACTCTGTGTCTCCCTCTCTCTGCTCATCCCCTGCTCGTGCTGTCTATGTCTCTCAAAAATAAATAAACATTAAAAAAATTTAAAAAGTATGTTAATCATGCACATGTATTACAAAAACCATAGAACATACAAGTATGAAGAAGAATTAAACATCACTAAGAATCCTAATACTCCAAAACAATCACAACTAAAATGTTGGCGTATCTCCTTCTAGCATTTTCCTGTGCTCATGTATATACATTATAACAGTGAAAACACACACAGTATTGCATCTTGCTTTCTCCACTTAAAATTACGTAGTCTTTCCCCATGTCACTAGATATGCTGAAGATCTTGACGTCAGTAGTTGTAGAATATTCTCTCGAATGAGTGTCACACAATTTATTATAGTTGCCTCCAGTCATTGTTTCTACGTTTTGACTGCATACGTACCCCGCAGTGGATAGATCTGTACACCGCTGTTGCATGCATCTGTGATTCTTTTATGATCTTACTCTCATTTTTCAACTTCAGGGTTAGCTATGTCCAGGGCAGGAATCTTCTGCCACTGAGGCAAGTGTCCTTAGGGGGTGACAAAAGGCAGGATATGTATAACTGAAAAATCTTGCTGAAAAATTTTTTTAATGTTTATTTTTGGGAGAGAGAGACAGAATGTGAGCAGGGGAGGGACAGAGAGAGAGGAAGACACAGAATCCAAAGCAGGCTCCAGGCTCTGAGCCATCAGCACAGAGCCCAACGTGGGGCTCAAATTCACAATCTGTGAGATCATGACCCGAGCTGAAGTCTGACGCCTGACCCCCTGAGCCACCCAGGTGCCTCACTCAAAATTTCTGTTGGGTTAATTTTTGTATGGAGATATTTAACTATTTCAAAATCATATAATAAAATGTGAAGCTTTGTTTTCCTGAAGGGGGAATGGGGTTCAGACGTGCATGCTCTGGGGATCTAGCCATGAACAAGAAAGACAGACAGGTTGAGAATCACATTCTAAGGTGTGTATGTGACACGTTTAAAGCCTCAGATGGCCCACACACATCATTTGTTCCTTTGTCACTCTTGTTTGGAGTACGTCATATTTTTGCTGAGATTAAGAGGGGTTACGTATGGTCACTGCCGGGCACAGTGCCTGAAATACAGTAGGTCTTCAATAAGAACAGTTGCCCTTCACCTTTTTACCTCCTGAAAGCAAAGTTTTCCTCATGTTCATGTGTTTACCACATAGCTCACTGTCAGAGACGGCATGCACGAGATAGCTGCTGGCCAGCCTTCTTCTCTATGAACACAGAATCTTGGCACTGCAAGCACCAGGCTCTCTCTGAGCTAAAACCAGTATGACTTGATTTGAAAGGTCAGTAATGGAAGACTTCAGATTTAATACTGTCCTGTGAACTTGGATGCTAGGCCTTATGGGACATGTTTTCTTCGAAATTCTGATGGACATTTTGGGGTCATTCAATGTTACCTTTGCATTTTACATGACTGTTAACTATCCCTCTAACCCTCAGAGTTGCTGAGGCTCAGTTCTTAAGAATTGCTTCTTGCTTATTTATTTATTTTTGAGAGAGAGAGAGAGAGAGTGGGAGGGGGAAGGGACAGAAAGAATCCCAAGCAGACTCCTCGCTGTCAGCACAGAGCCCGATGTGGGGCTCGAACTCCCTAACCATGGGATCATGCTTTGGGGACTTCTTACAACCTTGAAAGAGATTTGGCGATCTGGGAAAGATGTAAAGGTGGCTGATACAATGGGAACGTGGATACAACTGTCTTCTTCTCCCCCAACTCCCTACTGAATTCTGGGGAACAAACACAAGATTATTTGGGAGAGTAAAGTTCTTGTGAATGTTTTTCTTTTCTGTAAGCACAAAACCCATCAATTTTCTCTGAAGGAAGCTTGTCCTTGGTGTACATTGTTATTTCAACACGGGGTTGCTGCAAATCCCACTGTAGAGATTGACATCCTTGTAGAAGTTCACGTAGCAGGTCAGAAGCTTATTTTCCAAAAGTTCTAGGTGGTCCTGGTGACCCATCACTTCTTAAAGATATTGTCCTCAGAGATTAAAACTTTAAAAATAATTTTCTGGGGGCACCTGGGTGGCTCAGTCAGTTGAGTGTCTGACTCTTGATTTCAGCTCAGGTCATGATCCCAGGCATCGTGGGATCTAACCCTGTGTTGGCCTCCGTGCTGAATGTGGAGCCTGCTTGGGATTCTTCTCCCTCCCTCCTGCTCTCCCTGCCTTCTGCCCCGATAGCTCTCCTTCTTTCTCTCTCTCTCTCTCTCTCAAGTAAAACAAAATCATTTTCTGGCCTTAATGAAACAAACCAAAGACATATGTTTAGAGAGGCTGGGGAGAACTCAGAGCTGGTTTGTAGGTCAAGGAATAATGCTATCTTCCTCTTCTTACCCCCTATACTATCCTTAGTATCTTTTCTCAGATGATCTTTTCTCTCTCTCCAGGGCATTTAAAGTCAAACAAAACCAAAACCCTTTTCAGAAGCCCATTATCGTGCCAGGTTTCCAAAAGTAAATCGAACCTAACATGAAGAGAGTATTAGCCAAGTTTCTTTTATCCACATTAAAGAGGATGTGAAACACTGATCTTGACCCGTCTTGATAAATCATGGCCACCTGATAAGTCTCCCAGGGCGGGTTTACTACCAGTCAAATACATGATCAACTCTGTTCTTCAGTGGAGCCTGGTTGAGCACACACATAGCTGTAACAGAAAACGAAGTAGTGGAATTTATATGCCTAATTAAAAGTGACAAACTCTCAAATGCAGACCCATAAATTGACTTTTAGAGTTCTGATTGCTGGAAGAGTTGCAAATAAAACCAATTTGAGAGGAGAGTTCATCTTCCTAAAGCAGGTGAGCCCAGTGCTTTAAAAATTAAAAGCTTTCACTCGATATTAATTTTACTTACAATAAGAATATAAATGTAATCTGAATTATATGCTATATATAACTCTGATTTATGAAAATCTGTCAAAGAAATCACAGACTCTAAAAATCAGTGGCAGATATAACTCGAGATAGAAAATCGTAGGATTATCTAGCTAATAAGCCTTAGAGCATATAAACCATAAAATTTTAAATTTGTTGTGTTTGGCGAAAGTTATATACAAATTAAAAAAGGAATCTGGAAAAATTCAAGCAAGAGTAAGAAGCTAAATTCACTGGTGTCATCCACCCAAGGCCATAATACATTTTTCTCTATCATTTTGTTGTTCTGAGTCTATTTTTCCGAATTGATGGCTGGTTATCATGTCCTTGTGTTGCTGCATTTTATTATCATTCTGAACCTTTCAAAGGACATAAAATTGCTTTTTAATCACATCAGTAACATAAAGCACAATGACATATGTTTTTTTTTCCTTCACAAATGCTCTATGACTGTGAATACCTTAATAACTTGTGAGTTCCTTGGGGACAAGATCATGCCATTCCTTCTTGTGAACCCAGCTCCCGGCTCCGTGCTGGAGTGGAAGAGGGGCTCGGTAAGGACGAGTTCACAGAAATTAGGGGACCCAACACATTCAGCCGTTGCTGAGCCCTGAGCCCAAGGGACGCAATTGATCGGGCCATTCCATTAGCTAGGAAATAGCAGAACTCATGCTAGGGATAGTTGGGGAATCTGCGGTTGGCATCTTCACCACCACAGAGGCCTCATTTTGGGGGGACTTCAAGAGGTCTGGAAGCAGAGAACCTGAATTGGCCCAACTGTAGAACCCAGGAAAGATTCCTAGAGAGCCTCTTCACTGCAGGAAAGAAAGGTGATCCTCATCACACACAGCTGCGAGTCTTCAGCTGGTCTCCTTCAAGGTTGAGTGATCCACCACCCGCCAGACGCAAGAAGAATGACTAGGGGGAGCTAATGGGCTCCCTATTATCAGCTGTAAACTGAGTGCTGCATTCGCTTCTATAAATATTTGGCACGTGAGTAGTAAGCAGGGAATAATAATCGGGTCCGAATTACTCATTTGTTACTCTGTAAATGGCAAATGTAGTGTCAGCTGATGCAGTTAGCCAGAATCAAGTCTGATACGACCAGCAGGGGAGACACCCTCAGTGACAGCCACCAAAGGTTCAAGGCCGCCTGTTTGGGGTGAGATGAATCCAGCTAAGGCTGCCCTCTTGCCCTTCAGCACTGTCCCCCACCGCACCCCATCACCCCCATCCTCGTAGCTACTCCTCAAACCAGCTCCCGGCCTGGGTAGGACTTTAGAGCTATTTCTCATCATCCTAAGCAATTAAACCAGCAGCCACTTGCTAGGGGTGTGCCAGAGCCTTTATGAGGGTGCCCTGGACACCCCACTTTCTTTTTCTCCAATGCTCCAGTCTGCCCTCTTCATACACTAGTTCCAGACCCTTGACACACCTGAATTTGAATTTGTAAGACAACATCTCTCTGAGACTTAGCAGCCTCACCCTAAAGTATAGGGTGACCATCCCGGATTCACCCAAATGTACGACTTTTAGCGTTGAAACCAAGAATGTCCCAAGCAAACCAGGAAGAATTGGTCACTCGACTAAAACAGGAATAATAACACCTCCTTTCTTGTGTGGATGAAATGTAATAGTGTTTGTAGAGTTATCTGACAGGGAGTACATAGTCAATCAATGCTAACTCTCACCCTCCTTAATCAATTAAAAGTATTCATGAAATAAAAGTTCGTAGAACGTCTGTCAGGTATCCTTCTAGGTGTTGGGGGCTGTGATGGAGGGAAGTCAAAAACATAATTCCTGATTTCAAGGTGCTCATAATACAGTTGTGGATGTAATGTTAATGCACATGAAACTGACATTTCAGGGGCGCCTGCATGGTTCTGTTGGTTAAATGTCTGACTCTTGATTTTGGGTCAGGTCATGATCTCACAGTTGTGGGATCGAGCCCCACTTTGGGCTCCATGCTGAGCATGGAGCCTGCTTAAGAGTCTCTCTCCCTCTCTCTGTATGCCCCTCCCCCAGCCACTGCTGGCACACATACTCTCTCTCAAAATAAAGAAACAGTGAAAAAAAGAAAATGATATTTTATTTACATATACGTTTATATTTTTTCTTTCTCCAAAATGATTGGAAGACGCTCAGAATAAATGATACAGATTCACAAAAATAAAAGTGGAAGGAAAACAGCCACATAATTAAGGAGGCGGTGGTGGTATAATTACACTAGAAAGCCAAGGCCAAAGAAAGCTACTCCAGTTGAACACAAAAGTCAAGAACAAAACAAGAATCACACAGGGCAGACCAAAGTGAAAGAGTAAATTATATGGTGTCAGTTTCAGAAGTTCAAGGCAGTGCTCTAGAAGTTCAAGGTGGGGTCCTGGGATGATTTCCCTCAAAACAGATGCATGACCGTGGGTGGGTCACCCACAGCATGCCTCAGTTTCTTCTAGGAAGCAGGGAGGATAGTGATTAATGCATGCGTATGTTCAAACTCTCCTCTTCCCCTGCCCATGAGGGAGGTTATGTTGCCCAAATTTCTCCCTCTGTTACATGCAGGATCAGCAAGAGTCTGACCTGGGGGAAGAGTTGAGGAGAAAATTTTTCTCGAGAAGTTGGGAGGACAGAGAGGCCAGGGTGGCCTGTGGTGGGTAAGGGAAACAGATCGGAGAGGAATGAAGGATTTTTAGGAAAGGCTGTCTGGAGTCATACATCCCTTTGTGGTGCCTGAGAAGTGCAAGACGAGACCTTGAGTAAGTTCAGGAATTTCTTTTTAGCCGTCAGACTGTGTTTCTTTGACTCCAAGCTCCCTCTGAGACGTGGGCCAGTGACTTAACGTAGGACAATATACTTTGCAAAGACCGTGTCTGGGTCTGGATCTGGATCTTCTCCGAGCAACTCAGATCCACTGCTTCTGTTCCTCATCAAAATGGAAAAACGCAAAAGACTTGGACACCGGCATTCTGGCTCACTGGCTTCAGGGTGTGAGTCCTTAGGCAAGTTGTTACCCTGTCAAATACTCAAGTGCCTCATCTGCAAGTTGAATCATTTTTTTAAAATTTTTTTTTTAATGTTTTATTTATTTCCAGGAGAGAGAGACAGCGTGAGCAGGGGAGGGTCAGAGAGAGAGGGAGTCACAGACTGAAACAGGCTCCAGGCTCTGAGCTGGCAGTCAGCACAGAGCCCGACGCGGGGCTCGAACCCACGAACCGCGAGATCATGACCTAAGCGAAAGTCGGACGCTTAACTGACTAAGCCACCCAGGCACCCCGTGCAAGTTGAATCATTTGAAGAGAAATGAGGAAATGCATTTGTATTTTGAACATTTAACATTATGCCGGGCACATACCAGGCCCTCAGGAATTGTTGGTTCCCATCCTTCACCTTCTGCAATCCCAACTTTTTCATGATGAGTAACCGCCAGTAGGCAGAAAATTCACTCCTCCTGGACCAAACCCATGCAGAGACCGAAGTTCCATGTCTGTCCTTTACTTAACTCTCCATCCAGCGATACTCCACACCCCTTGGGCGCATCTGCCTAGGAATTTACTTACCCAGAGATCTACCTTTGTGATGTCTTCCCCTTGGGTTTGTAATTGTTCCTTTAGGACAGTGACTGCAGCTTTCTAACCCAGGGTATAATGTAAAGCACAGAAGGCAGACAGAAGCATAACAGAACAAACCCCTCGAAGGCTCCCCCATTGTTTTATGACTCTCACCTTTGCTCTACTTTATCTCCATGGCTTGGATCTAACATCTACAACTGCTCCAATTCTGAAGCTTAATATCCAAATTTCTTTCTGATAGCAACATCCCACCCTTTTCATTCGCTTCCTTAACACATGCTTTCAACCCCAGTGTGACCTCTGGTTCCAGAATGGCTCATTTGGCTGCCAACTTTTTGTTCTCTTTGGCTTGACTTCTTTGTCTACCATGGTCACTTTTTTTTTAATTTTAAAAAAATCTTTATTTTTGAGACAGAGAGAGAGACAAGAGCATGAGCAGGGGAGGGGCAGAGACAGAGGGAGACACAGAATCTGAAGTAGGCTTGAGCTGACAACACAGAGCCCGACGTGGGGAATTGAACTCAAGGACCACAAGATCATGACCTAAGCCAAAATCAGATGCTTAACTGACTGAGCCACCCAGGCGCCCCTACCATGGTCACTTCTGTTGCTCTCTTACCATTTCCCTTTGCCTTCTTACCCCATGAGTGCCAAAGGGAACTAAAGAAAATCTTATCACCATGTAAATTCATGCTTCCCAGCATGAATAAAGAAAATCTTTATTTTTTTATAAAAAAAAGCATAAAGAAAATCTCATCACCTCAGGGGAAGATGGAGCTTTTTGTTCTTCTTAAATTTCCCCTACCTATGAGATGGACCTCCCCATAGACCTCTACCATAGACATCACCTTCCCCCTACCATCCATCATCTCAATGACCTCATTCCACCAATCATCCCAGATTTCTTTATTACATTTCACATGGTCCTACTCCATTGGCCCTGTTCCTTCAATGGGTAAATGCGCTCAAATTTTTATCCTCAAAAAATTCCTGTCTCCACATTACCTATCTCTATCCCCAATTACTGTACTATGGAAGGAGCAGAAACACTAACAAGTGAATATCCACAGAATTTTCCCTTAATCTATCATCTAATGAGAATTCCATCGTCGCCATCTTAGCCTTTCTTCTCCCCTTTCATAGGGGAAGGATTTTTCTTATCTTCTGTGTTGTGCAGAATCTGGGCAATGTGGCAAGAGGAAAACAGAAAGTAGTGAGAATAGCTCAGTGGATCTACATGATAAAGAGCCGTACCAAAGATGAGAAGGAAGAGAGCTTGCCTGAGTGGGATTTCCATGAGAACCTCAGTAGTAGTTTTTGGGTGGGTGGGGAATGGAATGGAGGGGGGGTGGAATTTACAGTCAGTTCAGACAGTCAGAACATGCATTTATTTTTAGAATATGGATTTAACAAGATCTCTAGGTGGTTTGTACATTAAGATTTGAGAAGCACATAAAAATGAACTAAAAATGGATTATAGATATATAATGAAAACCTAGGACTATAATAATTCTAGAAGAAAATATAGGAGAAACCTCTTAAGACCCTGGTATGGGAAAATGATTCTTACATATGACAAACAAACAAACAAATGTCAAACTGGACATCAACCATATTAATAATTTTTACACTTTGAAAACATGATTAATAAAATGAAAAGAGAAGCCACAGTTTGGGAGAAAATATTTGCAAATAAGATATCTGATAAGGGACATGTATCCAGAATCTATAAAACTCAAAATTCAGTAAACAATCCAATTTTAAATAGGCAAAAGATTTGAATGTGAATTTCACTAAAGGAGATACATGAATGGCTAATAAGTGTATGGAAACATGCTCAACATCATTAGTCATCAGGAAAATGCAAATTAAGCTACAATGAGATACCACTAACTACCCTCTAGAGTGGCTACAATCAAAACAATGACAAAAAAGCCCAAAACAAAACAAAACAATGACAATACCAAGTTGGGTGCTGGTGGGAATAAAAATGGTGCAGCCATCTTGGAATATAGCTTGGCAATTTCTTTCTTCCTTCCTTCCTTCCTTCCTTCTTTCCTTCCTCTCTTTCCCTCCCTCCCTCCCTTTCTTCTTTCTTTCTTTTTTAAAGTAGGCTTCACGCCCTGTGCAGAGCCCAACACAGGGCTTGAACTCAAGACCCTGAGATCAACACTTGAACTGAAATCAAGAGTCAGACACCTAACCAACTGAGACACCTAGGCGCCCCAGTTTGGCAGTTTCTTAAAGAGTTAAATACAAACTTACCATAGAACCCAGAAGTTATGCTCCTGGGGTTCTGTCCAAGAGAAACAAAACATATATTTACCCAAAGATACGTACATGATTGTTCATACCAGCATTATTCATAATAGCTAAAAACATGAAGCAATTCAAATGTTTAATAGGTGCCTGGCAGCTTCCTACATGCTCTGTCCCTCCTCCTCTCTATGTCTAGCTCTTCTCCCCAGCTGCTAATCTTGCTGACCAACAGTGGCCCCAGGCCCATCAGCAGATATTTGACTGGACCATAGAGCACTAGCTACACCAAAGCCAAAGCTTCCCATAGACCAATCCACTAGTCTCCCCCTTCATAGGTGAATGGATGTATCTGGCTTTGCAGACTGATTGAGGGACTTCTCCCCTGATCATCCAATACCACTTCTTCCCTTTACTTTCCCAGCTCCTCCCACAACTGTGAAAGGTCTTATTTCTATAATAAGTCCCTCATCTCATAACAACTGTAGTAACTGCTCCCCTGGCAGAACTCTAACTGATACAGTTATTGCTAACAAAAGTGGTTCCAGGAGAACAGAGCCTTAATGGTGAGAATGTGGAATTGGTTTACTGATCTGACTAGGTTTAAAGGTATTAAAGACTCTGTTGCTAATGGTAAATTAGACACTGGTAGTCTATGGCATTTGAGTAAAGTGGCAAACTTACTTAATGACCACCTGTAGTCAGTCACCTGCAATCATGTTGTTAGAGAAGGCAAGGCATAGGGTACCAAGTGGCTGCTACCACGTAAGATTTTAGTACAAATAAAAATTACAAAGGACTTGGTGTGTCTGGGTGGCTCAGTCAGTTAAGCATCTGACTCTTGATTTTAGCTCAGGTCATGAGTTCACGGTTCATTAGATGGAGACCCACGTCGGGCTCTGCAGTGATAGCACAGAGCCTGCTTGGGATTCTGTCTCCCTCTCTCTCTGCCCCTCCCCCAACTTGTTCTCTCTCAAAAATAAATAAACATTTAAAACACATTTTTAACAAAATTACAAACGACTTGACTGCTTCTAAGTACTCTGGAGAGCTTCTATAAAGATGATGGTGAGCTCGATGCTCTATATGTCCAGATCAAGGTCCAAGTGATAAACCAGAAAGCTTCTCTGACCTCCCTGAAAAAAAACAAAACAAAACAAAACCCTGACCTCTATAGCTGGAGAGCCAAGATTTCTGAAGCCCAAACCCAAAATCTAATCTTGCAGACAGCTAAATTACAATGCAACCAGAGTTTACACCTGTGAATGTACTAAAAACCATTGAATTGCATATTTTAAATGGATGAATTGTACAGTATGTGGGTAACCCCACCCCCACCCCCACCAAATCACAACTCCACAGAGTTTTATGCTAAAGTTAAGGCATGACTGGAAAGAAAAGGGATCCTGAAAATTGGAATGGAGATTTATGGGCAGTTTCTGATGAGGACTTCCAACTCTAAATTCTGCAAAGTCTCCTTTGTCAGCAGAAGCACTCCTTTCTCCCCCATCTAAGGAGGTTTGTCTCACCTCATCTCTCCCAATGTGGGTGACCTGCAAGGGACTGCTGATTTCCCTTAGGACCCACCTACCATAGACCTTTTCTCTCTCCCATCTACAGTCATTGAGGACTTCATCCAAGCTCATGGCTTTAAATGCCATCTCCAGGCTGATGACCCAAATGTACAGTTCAGTTCAGGCCTCCGTCCTGACCTCCAGACTCATAGAGTCAACTGCTGCCTTTAAATTTCTACTTGGATGCCTAACAGGCATCTCAAAATTAACTCATCACAAATGAGCCCTTCTAGGTTCCCTCCCCCAACCTGCTTCTCCATGGCTAAAATTCCTGCTGTCATCCTTACCTCTTCTCTTGCTCTTACACCCACATCTAAAACATCAGCCAACCCCTCAAAAATATATCCCAAATGTATGACTTCTCACAGTGTCCACTGCCATCATCCTGGCCTAAGATTTTATTACCTGCCACCCGTGTTGAAGTCACCTCCTAACGGGTCTTGGGCTTCTTGCTTTGCTCCTCTTCAGTCTGTCTCCAGTACGGAGCCACAGTGATCCCGTCAAAATGTAAGTCATTTGCTCACACCTGGCAACAGCTTCCTGTTTCCTTTAGGGTAAAAGCCAGAGTCAGTGCAAGGGGCTGCACAACCCCAGCTGATCTGCACCCCCCTCCACCTCTCTGACCTCATCTTTTTCTCTGCACCCCCTCATCACTGCACTCAGCCACAGTGTTGCAGGTTTACTACTGACCTCATGGCCTCTGCTCAGAGTGCTTGTCCCCCAGAGGGCCACCTGCCTCACTTCTTAGTCACTTTGCCAGTGAGGCATTCCCTGGCCACCCTATCTAAAACACCTAAAACTCCAAACTCTCTCCACTCCTCATGTTCCTTTCACGTCCCCTGCTTCATGTTTCTTCCCTATTACTGATCATTCTCTTACCTACTCTGTACGGGCAGGGATTTTTGTCCTCCCCCTTCTCCTGCTGTATCCCCAATGTTCAAAAATTGTGCCTGGCTCATTGTAGGCGCTTGATAAAAATTGTAGAAGGGAAGAATACAAGCAAACGCTTCACATGGTGTATAGTAGGTACTCACTTAAGTTAGCTGTTACTATGTAGCAGATCGTTTCAACCAAAGTTTGGAGGTATTCTAGACCCTTCCTTCCTTTTTTTCCTCCTACTCCTATATTTGAATAGTCACAAAACTCTATAGGATCCTTCTTAGCTTAACCCCTCGTCATTCTTCTCCTGGATAATTGCTACAGGCTCCACTCTGAATCCTGTCTTTTTCTTCTTTCTTTTTTCTGTTTCTAAACATTACTGCTAGAATTCTGAAATCACAAATCTGACCATGTCAACTTCCTGTTTAAAATTCTTCAGTGGCTCCCCAGACCTGATGGGATGCAGCTGACACTGTTTCAGTTAGTACACAAATCCTTTCCTGATCCAGCCTTCTGACCCCACTTTCCCACCACTTATCCTGAGATTCTTCCTCACACCCTTTGGCCCAACGAAGCAGAGCCACTCGGCCCCCCAAAGGGTAATACTCTTGTACATCTCCTTGTTTCTGTATATGCGGTCCCTGCTGCTGCGGTGACCTTCCTTTTTCTTTTTAAAATCCAGCAAATCTCACTCATCTTTCACATCTCATCTCAAGCCCAAGGGACTCCGGAAGTTCTGCCTGGACCTCTGAGTCTAACGTCTATAGCACTTCTCTGCGCTATAGGACTATGATTCTGCAGGGAACTGGTGCTGTGCCGGTGTGCCTCCCCCGCCGGTGAGTGGAGGGGGGGTCACACCTGGAGGGTAGGACTGGGTCGCACTGCACTTCAGTCTCTGTGCAAGCACAGAAATAAGGGGGGCGGAATTGTCTGATGAATTAGTGATGGTTGTGAGCTAGCAGATTGAGACGCTGCTACCTTCCTGAAGCCGTCTTGTCTGGAAGAGGTGAGGCAGTGTGGAAGACGGGAAGCAAGACATTCACACAAGGGGCATTTAGTGCTGGTCTTCTCTCAGGGCTGGAGGGAGTAACCTCTTCAGAGAGAATAGGGAATGGGCTAGGGTCTTTAAAACAGCAACAATAAGATAAGTGCTCCTTCCCCCTCCCCCTTGATTTGAAAAAAATTTTTTTCTGATATTTTCATTGTGCATATCCTATTATCCCTTAGAATTTAACACTGTCTAATGGAAAATTCCAGTCTGCCTTAGCCGTTCTGAAGTAATCCATGAGAAACAGTTTGGGTTCATAATTGAGCTGTAGCATTAAATGGGTAGCCATGTCCCTCCTGGTGATGGCAGCAATAATCTTTTCCAAAGATTCCAGAGAATTTTAAGTGTTCCATCACTTTGGACGGCTTAAGATTTCCCTCTCTTCTGTCACCAAAGAGAAGATAATATTTACGGTATGCGGTCTGCCTCACCTACAGATTCTCTTTCTTGAGCTGAAACCTTGAAGCTTCTGCCTTTTCTTTTACGAGAGGGGCTACCCCCCTCCCCGCAACAGAAGCTTAGTCAATACTTGAAATGAGGACATCTTCTGATTGGTTATCCAGACATAAGGAGGCGTTCTGATTGGCTGGTGGCGAGGAGGACGGCGTGGGTGAGGAACAGAGTGGGAGAGTGGAGCTGCAAAGGTGACCGCGGGAAGGGCCTGGAACGCCCCCTCTTCTCGGAGCTCGGCACAAAGGCATGACTGATGGTGAGTACAAAAACACATTACTCAACAGTGAGAACCTCATTCTTTTGAAATTAGGTTGTAGGAAAGGGACAAATATTTAAGCAACAGTTGGAGTGTTTGCAATTACAACTCCCACTGATGAATTTAAGATGGTGAGAGGGTGACAGAGGACTTTGGCTCAGAACAGAGTGTGAAGACTCTGGTAATAGAAAGCGCTCTGTTCAAGGCGAGGTCTTGGAGGGCAGGGAAAACAAAAATAAAACCAAGCAAGAGAAGTGGAAAAATAATGGAGAAAGGCAATAACAACCACCTTACAGTGGCTGAGAAAATACCCATATTAATAAATCGTGAAAGACAGATACAGGATGCTGAAAATGAAGGAGAGGACACTCTCAGAACAGCCAGTGATGAGAGGAAAAGTGAAGATGTTACAGGCGGGGTGCAAGTGGCAAAAATAAAGTAGGCTAGAAAGAGTAACAGGTCCAAATGTGCCATTGGTTTTATGCGAGGATAGAGCACATCTATACAGTTTCCTTCCTTTAAAAGTAGCAAGCACTCCTATAAATATTCATCTTCACTTAGCTAGAGGAGAGGGATCTTAAACTCATAAAATTTTAGTGCTGGGGCTTAGAGGCCATCTCTTCCAACCCCTGTCAAATTACGGCTGAGGATCCTAGGAAAGAATGTGATTTGTGCAAGATGGCACTCCCAGACACTGCACCTGACTTCTCCTCCAGCATTTTTTTGTGACATCAGGAGTTCCCAGGTTTTTAAAGTAAAAAGACTCCATTCTTAATGTCGGGTACGTAGAACATTCTCATATGATCGGAGCTGTCCTTCTAGTATCTACTGATTACAAAATGTATATCCAGTAATGACAAAAGGCCACCATGAATTCAATAAAACTTCTAAAGGACGTGGCATTGTACTAGTCACAATAACATCCACATCCATTTGAAAATGCATAGTGTATCTATAGTTTCCATCTCTAGGCAGCTTGGTGCTCAAATGGGCCATAACCTGAGGCCTCCCAGAGATGGCAGCTTCTAGGTTGGGATCAGGGCCTTGCCCCAGGATGAGCTGGCTCTTTCCAAACCAAGAACAAAATGAAATCATTAATTCAGTTCTCTTAAGAATAAGGAAAGTATCAAGTGAAATCAATGACTGTATTTTGAAAAAAATTTCAAAGGACCTTGGGTAATTTCAGACCACAGAAGAGAGTCTTATTCTGGGAGCCTGGCCCAGGGCTTTGGTCTTGGCAGGATCATCACCAGGAGCTTTATTGGGGAGTGAATTGGGAGGAAAGCAGAGCAGAGGGGCAAGGTTGGCTTTTCTGTCTTTATAGGTGGGAAGGAAATTCATTCTGAAGTTGGAGAAACTCAAAGTACTACAGCTCAGTCCTTGGAACTGAAGGAAGGTTGATGGGGGTGGTGGGGGTAAGACTGAAGGCCCCCGTGGTCCGCAGATCAGGAGACTGCTGAGTCTGGGGAATCTGTGGGTTACACAGGTGCGGATGCCCCCAGCAGAGACCTGGGTCCGTTACCATTTATTGAACGCCTTCTGTGTGCTAAAGCAGTCTGCTCGGTGCTTCACATGTACTGTTTATTGAATAATAGCACTTGCAGGTAGAGGCTATTATTCCCGGTTTATGGTCCAGGAAAGAAAGGGTTAGAGAGGCTTTGTAACTCCTCTAAGATCTCGGGGCTGGAATTGGAAACCACTCAGCTTGATTCCAAAGTGCCTGCTCCTAGCCACAATCTTAGCAAACAAGAAGGTAGCCAGCTGTCATAAGCCTCAACTGAGATAATCCATGTAAAGTGCTTAACTCTGCGTCTGGACCTCGTAAAAGAGTTTATTACACGGTGATGATGATTATCAATATTTTCAACATCATTACCTTGGATGTGCAAATCGCACAAAAGGTTGAAAATAGTGGGGTGTTGTTAGAATATCTGAGTGTGAACTCTTCCAAGATGGCATCTAAAACAATTAGAATGGTGCCACTGGTACAGAGAGAGAGGACTCCTCCCACCTCCATACAGTGACAGAGCCTGGAGCCATGGCCAGGGCACCGAGGATGAATGTGGACAGTGGAGTGCCAGGGGTGACCAGGCCATCTCTGCTAGGGTGACAACAATTGTCACCAACTCAGGGGGCAAGCCCCGAGATAGGCAAAATGTGGCCTGGGACCCTGTGTGGAGAAGGGGGAGGGAGAGCTCCTGGGATTTGGTTGTGGGGGACTCAAGATTATTTGGTCACCACTCACTCTCACTTATTATTAATCATTTCCTTGTGTTCAGGTGCCGGTGAGGGGGACATTTGGCCCCAAATGGCACTGACATCATAACAGAAAAATGTAGATATGACTGTGATCCAGAAGAGCTGGCTTCACTGGTAGAAAGCATTTGAACAAGTGTTAAAGCCCATTAATCTGCTCACTAGGTCGGGAGTGGCCCTTTGGAACAGTTATTCACAGTCTCTGTTTTGAAAACCATGGAGCACTGTCAAAGAGGATTCTGCCTGGGTATGGAAGAAAGAAGGCGTGGCTTGGTAGTTCAAATGTTCAGAAATTGTCAGTTTCATGTTAGAGAATTAAAATTGCATATGTGTAGCAAAAATAACTCTCTTTAAAATTTCAAGGGGAGCTTTAAAAACCTCACACCCAATTGAGTTTGCTCATTCNGTAGTTCTTTTTCCGAGAATAGTTTAATCCCTGAAACTGGCTGTTATAGTCCCGGTTAGAGGGTACGATTTTCTACTTAATTTGACCAAATGATTGAACAGGTTTTATGGAATTGGGCAAATTTTCCTCTGGAGGTTGTCATTTTTAATTTTTGTGAACTGAAAACAAGGAAGTGTGCATGACAATATCCACCAGCGAGAATGCATTGTTTGCAGACATTGGTTAATTTGAGGAGGCTCAGATGGTGCGCTCTTCCAGAAATTGCTCAAAATTGAGGCTGGTCCATTTTTGGAAAGCTTGGTGAGGTGGGAAATATAGCATTCTGAAGGCCTTTTTGATGCACTGTGTCCAAGGTTTATTGTGAGAGGGAGAAAGTATGTTAACACATTGGTATTTTCAGGGGACATCAACACCAATTGTCTAGAGAACGACAGGGCTCAGCACATCAAATAAGGACATTGGTCTTCTGATGACAAGACTCTCAAGTAGAAATGCATCCTAATGGAGACAAATGGGTGTTAATAAAATAAATAGTCTCAGACAGGTGCTTCACAATAAATAAGGCCATTACGGAGCCTGATCAGGACGTCAGACCAGTGAGGACAGAAAATGTTTCTAATCCTTCCATGTTATACTGAGGAATGGAGGCTGGCCCAGGAGGGATTTGCCGTGGAAAAGAATGTGTGCATTTTTCTCATCAACCAAATTCTCGAAACTTCGTCATTCTGGGGTCCACTCTGTAGACCAACAGCTTCTCCCATGACTCAGCCATGATGTCACTGCAGACCTCAAGGGCTCTGTGTTGCCTGGAGGACCTGGTTGGTGTCCCAGACAAGTCATCAGCTCTGACGAGACACTTCTGTTCTCTTGAAGACTCTTAACAGACAGTGGGACAATTAATTGACACTGTTATAATTAATTGTACATGTTAACTTGACTGAGCCACGCGGTGGCCCAGATACTTGGTCAGATATTATTCTGGGTGTGTCTGGGAGGGTGTTTTCGGGTAAGAGTAACATTTGAATTGGTAGAACGAGTAAAGCAGATTGTCCTCCTTAAAGATTGTCCTTAATCCAATCAGTTGAAGGACCACATAGAACTAAAAGATTGACCCTCTGTTGAGCAAGAAAGAATTCTTACTGCCCAACTGGCTTCAAACTGGGATATCAACTGTTTATTTTTTGTTTTGTTTTGTTTTGTTTTTTGACTTTGGACTTGAACTGAAACATCAACCCTTCCTGAGTCTTGAGCCTGTGGCCTTCAGATCGGAACTTACACTCTTGGCTCTCCTCGATTTCTGACTTGTCGACTCACTTTGTGGGTCTTGGAACTTGCCACCCTTCATAACTACACGATCCAATTCCTTATAATGTATCTCTTTCTCTACATGTACGTACATGCACATCCTATTAATTCTGTTTCTCTGAGGAACTCCGACTAATACATCATCCATTATCCAATTCTCCTCTCTGGTTTTGGAAGCTTCCCAGTGCATCAGTCAGAGTCTTTTGGGGAAACAGAACCAATAGCACATAGATACAGGAAGAGATTTATTACGAGGAATTGGTTCACATAATCACTGGGGTTGAGAAGTCCCATGATCTGCTGTCTGCAAGCTGGAGACCCAGGAGAGCTGATGGCATCATTCAGTCTGACTCTGAAGGCTAAGCCAGGGTTGCTGAAGGTACAGATTCCAATCCAGGTGTGAAGGCCTGAGTGAGACTTAGGAGGAATGAGTACTTCCTTCCTCCCCCTTTTTGTCTGATTCATGCCCTCAGTGATGCCCACCCACATAGGGAGGGTGAATTGCTTTACTGAGTTCCACCAATTTTAATACTAATTTCATCTGGAAGCATCTCAGAGACACATCACAAATAATGTTTAGCCACATACCTGGGCATCTTGTGATCCAGTCAAGATGACACATAAAATGAACCACCATGCCCAGTGAGTATCATCTTGCTGGGAGCAATGCCCCATTTTCTGCTACAGAACACCAAGAGCTGGGTGCTGTCTCTGCCCATATGTTGGCCGCAAGTGCAGGCACAGGCCAGTGGTGGCCCAGTCAGATGCTCCTGCTGCCACTTTGCACCTGGAGACAGTGAATTAGAAGAAGGGACAGCTAAAGCTCACTTCCAGTAGCATCAGAGAGTGACTGATAAAGGATGCTTGTCCTGGCTGTCTGGATGTGCTTCATTTCTTCTCATTTTTAAATTTTTAAATTACTTTTTTAATGTTTATTTTTGAAAGGCAGAGAGAGACAGAGCACAAGCAGGGGAGGGACAGACAGAGAGGCACAGAATCCGAAGCAGGCTCCAGGCTCTGAGCCGTCAGCACAGAGCCTGACGTGGGGTTTGAAACCACAGACCGTGAGATCATGACCTGAGCTAAAGTTGGATGCCCAACCGACTGAGCCACCCAGGCACCCCTGTTTCTTCTCATTTTTAAAGCCTGGTCCTCCAATCACCAGTGGCTTCCAAAAGCCCCCTGTGTCTTTCCAGTAAATGTCCTTCTCGACTCAAGATTGAAAGTCGGTCTCTGTGACCTGTAACCAAGAACTCTGATGGTACAGAGTGGAGGCACATCTGTCTTTTAGCCTGGACACTTACTCTTATTCCTGTTCTGTGCCATGTGTAAAATTACAGGCAGAGGCCTCCGACTGTAATTGAAGGAGTGAGCCATGGGCGGGGGTACTGAAGCCAAGGGTAATAAATAATAGCATCAGCTACGGTGACTGAGGCCTCCTCACGTGCAAGTACTCGGCCACGGGCATCCCTTACATTGTCTCACCTGGTTCTCACTACGACTGCCCGGGGTTGGTAGTATTATTACCTTCACTTTGCAAATATGGGATCTGAAACGAAAAGATGAAGGGATTTGCACACGTTTGTGCTGTCTTAAGCGGTAGAACTAGAATTCAAACTCGGGACAGTCAGGGGTAACAGAGTCTGGCTGCAAAGGTGTAACTAGCCTGGTGGGTGTAGTGAGACTCTGTGAGTCCCATCTGGAGGGACTGGAGGAGGAATGCAGAGGATGGAGGTGGGGAGGCAGCCAAGAAGGATAAGGGCCAGGCATATTGATAAGGGCCATCTTAGGATCTGCTCTGGTGTTTTCTTGGCCACGGTATTGAGGCAACACAATGGAGGGTAGATTAAGCAGAAAGGGGTTCACTACAGGGTATTACTTAGCCTGTGGGATTCCCGGAAGGGGCTCAAATCATGCTTGGAGGCTACAAATTCATGAATCACGCTGCCGGGGGAAATAACCAGACAGAACTCTGGACTGTTCTAGGAAACCTACTGCTGCCCTTGCTGGTCACCCAGCACCTCAGATGGTAGCCCCAGGACCTGTCAGCCCTCGCTGCTCCGGAAAAGCCAAATCTCTCTGCCACCGTCCTCAAGGGAAGATCCAATCTCCTGGAACATGGCTACTTACCCACATCATCCCCATTGCCTTCTGGGTCTCCTGTAGGTGTCCTGGCTTGGTGGACCTGGGGCATGTATGGAATGCTAGCTGCAAAGAATCTGCAAAATGTAGTTTTTAGGATTTCCGTCTCTTTGGTTCAGGAAGGCACCTTACAAGGAGGTTGCAGTGGGGGCATCTGGTAGGCTCAGTCGGTTAAAGGACTTCAGCTCAGGTCATGATCTTGCAGTTCGTGGGTTCAAGCCCCATGTCAGGCTCTGTGCTGACAGCTTGGAGCCTGGAGCCTGCTTCAGATTCTGTGTCTCCCTCTCTCTGCCCCTCCCAGACTCACGCTCTATCTCAAAAATAAATAAACTTAAAAGAGTGGCTGCTGAATGGTATTGTTATTGATAATGGCATTTTCTCAACTTTACTACCTTTCATATGCAAAATGCGTGTGAGGTCCTTAGACTCCCAATTAATATCCTATAACTTCGCATCTGGAAGGGATCTCAGAAATCACCTAGGGCAGAAGTTTTCAAACTCTGGTTTGCAGATCCTTGGGGTTCCTGGCGGGAGGTTACCTGCACAGTGATTGAGGAGGGAGTTAGGGGAGGGGCAGAGCAAACAGGCAAGATTTTATAACTGCCCAGCTCTGTGTTTCAGGTTCTGCACTAAAAAAAAAAAAAAAAATTGCAAGTCATTGGCTAATCTAACTTCTTTTTCTTGATGAGAAAACAGGGATTCAGAGATGCAAATACCTTGTCCATGGTCACAGATGTCAGCCAATGCTAAAACTGAGACCCAAACAAGTACTTCTTCCTCTCCTGCGACATGATACCTGAAGGTGTGTTCATTTAAAATTGCTTGGGATGCAAGACTTTCTGGGTCCAGCCTAGATATCACTGCCCCAGAGAAGTGAGCCTGGTGCCACCATCCCAAACCCATGCTCTCTGTGTCATTCTCGTGTCATAGCACGAATGGGGACTGCAGAGTGAGATCACCTGAGTTCAGTCCCACCTGGGCCTCTGTCTCCTTATCTGTTAAGTGGGCCTCTTAAATCCATTCTCCCATACTGTGTGAGGGGGAAAGGAGAGAATGACTAAAATGTGGACCTAAATTTGAGCACAGATCTCCCAAGTCCAAATTACAGTAGAAATTGTCACCTTGGTATTTTGAGGCCTCTGGAAAGAATAGCCCAGAATGTGGGGTCTGAAGCTCTTCTGGAGCTCCTTGAAACTGAGCGTCTTTGTTTTTATAGTGCCTTCATTCTGTATTCTGATTGAAAATAATGATAAATGTAAATTGCAGAAAAAGTAGGAAACGCGGATCATTGCAAAGAAGAAAATAAAAAAGATGCTGCGATCTCATGATCAAAGTATTAATATTACTAATATCTTGGCAGGCTTCATGCTAGACTTTTTAAAATTCAAATTTATATATTATAATGTATGCTGCTGCAACATGCAGATTTTCACTATAAATATTTTATGAACATTTTCATATTTTAAATGTTCTTATATAAGATGATTTTTGCCATATGTTCTCTTTTAATTTTGATTTGAGACCTTTTCTTTCCTAATGTAAGTGTTTAGGGCTATAAATTCCCTCTTAGCACTGCTTTTGCTGCATCCCACAAATCTGGTATGTTGTATTTTCATTTTCATTCAGTTCTATATATTTCTTACTTCCCCTTTTGAGATCTTTTAATTTTGCTAACTAGTCTTTTTAATTACAGCATTAATTTATTCGTGTGGTAAGATGATTCAGACAGCATAAGAATGTTCAATAAAAAATCTTTCGGGGCACCTGGGTGGCTCAGTCGGTTGAGAGTCTGACTCTTGATTTCGGCTCAGGTCATGATCTCATGGTTCCTGAGATGGAGCCCTGAACTGGGCTCTGTGCTGACAGCTAGGAGCCAGCTTGGGATTCTCTCTCTCCCTGCCCCTCCCCCCAAATAAATAAATAAACTTACAAAAAACTCTTTCATCCCAGATTCCAGTTCTCTTCACCAACATAACTATAATGAAAGGTAATTTTGTGTGTCTTGCGACACAATGCATTTCATATTTATCTCTTATTGGACAAACAGGAACACACAACACACAACGTTGTGCACCTCAGCCATGTGGTAGAATGCTTACAAAGATGGTCCCAATTATTCTCCTCCTTCTCATCTTTCCTCTGGCAACATGACTTTGAAGCTATTCCTATGAAGAGAGGGGGAATATTTCCCTACCCCTTGAGTTAGGGTTTGCTTTGGCCATTAAATGCAATGGAAGTCTTGGTGTATCCCTTCTCGCTCCAAGCCTTGAGAAGCCTTGCTCCCCTCTAGTCTCATGTGAAATTCTACCAGTGCCATGTGAGTGAGCTCGGGTGCCTGTTGAAAGTCCACGTGGAGGTTAATTGTCCCAGCCATGTCAGTTCTTTTTTTTTTTTTAATTTTTTTTATGTTTTATTTATTTCTAGGGGAGAGAGAGAGAGAGAGAGAGAGAGACAGCATGAGCAGGAGAGGGTCAGAGAGGGGAGTCACAGACTCTGAAACAGGCTCCAGGCTCTGAGCTGGCAGTCAGCACAGAGCCCGACGCGGGGCTCGAACCCACGAACTGCGAGATCATGACCTAAGCGAAAGTCGGACGCTTAACTGACTAAGCCACCCAGGCGCCCCCCAGCCATGTCAGTTCTAACCCAGCCAACGCTGGCTGACCACCGAACACGTGAGCGAGCCCTCCCAAGGTCAGCAGAGCCGCCTACTCACCCACGTCTGATACGGGGCATCCAGAAGTCATCCTAACAATACCAAATGCTCACTGCTTTAAGCCATTGAGTTTTGGAGTGGTTTGTTATACGGCAACAGTTAACATTACAGAGATGCTTTCCCATCAGTACATTAAATAAATTAACATGCACAAAGCGCAGTGCCTGGCTCAGAGTAAGCTTTAAAAAATGTCAGCTATAATTATCACTATAAACGATAATGCCTGCAATTATTCTATTTAATGAAATGGAGCACCTTTATTTATTCAGCTAGTCTTTGTTTGTCAACACTTACATTACTTCCACTTTTTTTCCTGCTAGATATGCCGAAATCAACTAATATATCCATTTTGTCTATTCATGGAAAGAATTCTTAAAATTTTAATTGCTGGATCAAAGCACAGTGGACCCTTGAGCAACATGGGGATTAGGGGCACTGACCCCCATGCAGTCAAAAGTCCGTGTGTGGCTTCGACTCCCTGAGAACTTAACTACTAATAGCCTACCGTTGACTGGAAGCCTTATGGATAGGTCAATTAACACACCCTTTGGATGTTATATTTATTATATGCTGTATTCTTACAATAAAGCAACCTAGAGAACAGAAAATATTATTAAGAGAATCATAAGAGAAAATACATTTATAGCGTTCTACCGTTTTTACTGAAAAAAAGAAAAACATTGTATAAGTGGACTCTTACAGTTCAAACCTATGTTATTCGAGGGTCAACTGTCTATGCATATTTTCAATGAAGAGGGATGGTAAGGATTTGCCTTCCAAAAAAGTTACTCAATTTGTTTCCACTGACAGTGCATGAAATCACTGTCTCTCCTCACCACTGCCAGTCCGGGTATTATTATAACGATTGCATAACAGTGTCTCCGTAACATGTGCTTTAATGTATTTAACCAGTCTCCATTGTTGAATGTTAGGTTGTTTCCTTCTCTCCCCTGTTATAAACAAGCCTGTGGGGAATATTCCAGTAGATAAATCTTTTCACACATTCATGATTACTCCCTAAGGATAAATTCCTCGAAGTAGATTTCTGAGTCACAGGATTTACACATTTTGAAGAGTTTTGAATATATAATACCAAATTATTCCTCAGAAAAAAATTATACCAGATTACTCAAAAGCAGTATTTACCAAAAAAAGTCATTACAGAAAATTGCCAAAATATACAAAAGATTAGAGACTATTACAGTGGCTCCCTGCATATAGCTATCACTCAGACTCAGGAATGATCGATTTATGGCCATTCTGTTTCACCTGCAACTCCCCAGTTTGGCTGATTATTTTGGATCAGATCCCAAGAGGCATTTTCCGTGCACCTGTATTTGAGCTTTTGAGGATTCAGAAGATACATGAAAGGTTCCCTTATCAGAGGGGATCCCGGTAGGAATCTTGTGTGGTCCCAACCCACAGCCCCGGCTTGGAGAGGGGTCTTGCTGAGGTGCACAGGGATCTGTGGACAGCTCGGATGTGTCATGCTTACTCCCTGTCCCCGTGAACCCTGGTCCCGCAGGAAAAGACTAACCCAGCCCACTCCTGAGCTTCCTGGGGTTTCCGGGTCTCTAGTTTCTGGTTATGTTATTCTTCATTTGAATAAAACAGAGGTAGATAATGTAATCCATCCGTGGCTCGCGAAGAGCCAACATTGTGGTTTGTGTTCACAGCGATTGCAGCTGAGTAAGAGGCCCTCGTTTGGCCCTCTGCTGAAAATTTCCAGGCTGATTGAATTTTGTGGTCCTGGTTGGTCACATTGCATCAACAAGTCAACACAGTCTCGGAACAGAAATACAAGCGATTGCCTTTAATAAGAAAGTACAACAATGGCTCAGTTTCTTCCTGGTGCTCGGTGCACATCACCGAGATACACTGGAGGCGAACTGCCCCGTCACTGAGGCATTGCTGTGAGGGGAAGGAGAGGGGGAGCTTGAGCAATCAGCCAGTCTGCAGATAGAAAGCAGGCCGACACCCGTCTTCTGGGCCAGAATAGTAATGGAAGGAAGAGGAATATTTAAAGCTGATTTCCAAATGTCAGATTCCAGGCACCCTCAAGTGTTCACGGCAGTTATTTCCAAGATGCTGTCTCAGTTCCAGAGGTCATCTAGCCTTGCTTTAAATAATCGGCATGATGACCCAGTGTGGTCAGAGTGCAAAGGAAAGGCCTTGGGCTTTGAGGCAAACAGGGCTGGGTTTGAATCAAACTCCACCATTGAACTGCTGAGTGACTTGGACGAGTTAGTCGTTCATTTGTTCCTTCATTCACTCAGCAAAAATCTTTCGAGCACCTGCTGGGTCCCAGATGTTGTGCCTGGCACATGACCAGATGTGTCATGGGGAGCAAGACATTGTTATTGTCTTTCAAGAGTTGATACTCTAATGGGGGATAGTGCCATACTGTGCAGAGTGACTAGGAGCACGTAGGAAAGAGGTCAGGAGTTGATAGTCTAGTGGGGGACAGTGCCATGCTGTGCAGAGTGACCAGGAGCATGTAGGAAAGAGGTCAGAGAATCAGAGACCCAGGGGGAGTCAGCCAACGATGTGAGGCTGGGGTAAATAGGGGACCCACGTTTGTGGGGAAGAGGCTTCCAGTCAGAGGGAACAGCTCCAAACAGAGGTTTGGAGCAGGAAATAACAAGCACATGGCAGGAATTAAAACCGTCAGGTGTAGCTGGAGTGCTCTGACCCTGGACAGGAGCGACAGGGTGACCCTGAAGAGGTACAGGAGCCAGACCTTGAAGGGACATCCGAGGCAGATTCCAGACAAGCCAGGAACCCGCAGAACTTCAAGTTCGGCACCAGGATCAGATGTTTGAGAAAGCCCCCTGGCTGCGGGGCAGAATGGGTTCGAGGCGGTGATCCGTCGTGTGTTGCGGAGCCGTGCAATGGCCGGGCTGGTGAGTCGTGGGTGGTGGCGAGAGCTATTTCACAGCCGAGTGACTGGACCTGGTGATTGTGGTATAAGGTGGGGAAAGGGAGGAGGGACCCCGGGGTGATAACACCATTCCCAGAGAGAGGGACTGGCACAGGGGGAGGCACAGGGAAGATGAGGAGTTTGTGCTGAGTTTCAGGCTGAAGAGCTTCCGTGGGCAATTGTGTAAACGCCCCGGGGATTGGAGGGATGACAAACCTGACACACTGAGGCTGTTGAAAGCACGTGAGCAGAGGTGATCTCCAGAAAGAGCACTTACTCGGTGAAGAGGAAAAACGTCCTCATCAGGGGCGCCTGGGGGGCTCAGTCGGTTGAATATCCGACTTTGGCTAAGGTCATGAACTCACGGTTCATGGGTTTGAGCCCCTTGTCAGGCCCTTTGCTGACACTAGCTCAGAGCCTGGAGCTGCTTCGGATTCTGTGTCTCCCTCCCTCTCTGCCCTTTCCCTGTTCTTGCTCTCTCTCCCTCTCAAAAATAAATAAACATAAAAAAAAAGTATCCCCATGAGTGAGCTGGCTAAGGTCCGTGACGCAAGGAATAAGCAAACTCTCGCATGTAATTGGGTGCTTGGGACAACGGCCAGGCCTTCTCTTCATCTCCCTGCCGTGCGGTGGGGCAGGCTTGTCCCACATTAGTGCCATTTCCACACCCTTACTTGCTCTCATCCTTCTTAACTGCCTCTCTCTTTGATTTAATACTGGCTATGATAACCCAAGCCTGCCCCCCTCCTACCATCTACGTCCCAGAAAACAAAAATGGGCCGCTTAATACGCAAGCCCCGACCTACACCTTACCGCATTCAGACTTTCCCAGCCAAGCAGGATTTGAGTCAGAGACTGAGGCCTGTGCTACTCAGGATGGATCTTAAAGCCACGGTTTGCTTCGTGACATACAGGAAACCCCAGAACATCATTCCTCGGCCATCTGTCTTCCCCTGACTGGCAGCCAGAGATCACTCACCAAGTCGTACGTGGCAGCTCGGCAGCTCCATTGGAAGGGGACCGGAGCCAAGGTGCCGGGGTGCGTGTGCTGGGGCTTTGAGGCTACTCCCGGGGTCAGCAGGACCAGATTATCCGAGGACAGGAGCGCTGGCTCCCTAAGCCTTCCCAGAGAGTTCATGGTCGGAATGAACTTTCCATCTGATGGAATGTGCTTATGCTGCAATGACAGCCGAGCCCTGACTCGGCTGGTTCTTCCTCCACGGAGTCCTGCTTTGATGGGAAGTGTGAACCCAACAGATGCTCCCCCACCCACTCCCCCTTGCCCAGTTGCCGCCAGGGCCTCAAAGTTAACTACTCTTCCTGGGAGTCTATTGAAAGTGAGCTGACTCCATGGAAAGCCTAAATCAATGAACTGTGCTTTCAAGTGAGTAAAAGGAAAGAAAAGAACAGACAGGCAGTGCTCTCCGGGAGAGGCAAAGTGTTTGTATTTATAAGAAAAAAGCCTTTCTGACTCAGCCTTACGACTCTCCCCTTCCCACCATCCAGGCCGAAGCATTCTTGGCACAGCACACGCTTTCAATTTAGAGCAACATGGAGAAAGGCAGGCGTCCACCATGTATCTAGCCAGACCAGTTTTCATCATGTACCTCAAGGGGCAGTTCTGGCTGAGGCAGGACCCAGATACTGGGTTATTACCCTCTCCATCAATGTGCACCCATGCATATTCATGGGGCTCATATTTTACAATTGNGCCTGGCTTTGACCTCTAGAGGGATAAGGATCTGAAACTGCCAGAATTATGTTCATGGAAGGCTCTGCAAGATTCTGGGCACAAGCTGGGCTGCACAGGACCCCGGTGACAAAAAGGCCATTCTCCTCCCTCTGCATAGATGGCATTGCCAAGCTGAGGCCCGGTGGCCTTGGAAGTCCCCTTCCAGTGGGTGAGTGACAGCTAGAGGAAGAGATGACACAGGGCAGTCCTTGCTGCCATTGGAGGACTGGCCATCACCTGCGAGAGGCTCTCCTGTAGCGGATCCTAGAATTTACCGAGGGCGTCCAGCTGGAGGAAAGGGGCTAGATTCTGCACAGGCAAGAAAGGCATTGCTCAGGATCATGGCATTTGGGGTACAGACATAAATACGACCCTGTGTTATACTCCTAAACTGGGAGGCTGTGGGTCACTTGGGAGCATTTGTGAAGGCAGAAAGAGCATCAGCATTACTCTTTCTGGCCACTTCTCTGGCTCCAGCGGAACTTAGTGTTGACCGTCCAGGACCTCATCTGGGCAAACAGGACGTATTTCCTCCAGCCACTCAGAGGAGGGATTCTTAACCAAGGAAAGGACCCAAAGCCCCTGCCGCCTCTAGGGGAGGCCTGAGGATGTGGGGCGAGCAGCAGAGAGGCTGGTGCGGGGCGGGGGGGTCAGTCTGGAGCAGCTGGAAAAGAGGAGGGAGGTAGACATGGGCTCAGCCACAGCTCATGGTTTGAGCCACAGCTGTTGGCCCTGACAGAATCCTATTTGCTTTACAGAGGGGCTAATTGACATGGACGAATGTGTGAGCTTCCGAGGAGAAATCAGCAAAGCCAGAAATTCTACCTCTAGGAAGTGTTTCTTTTATCCCAGAATTTCAATCCTGTGGGAGTCAATACAACAGGTCTAGCTTAGGGACCAAAATATTCTTTTTTTAAAAAATTTATTTCTGACAGAGAGACAGAGACAGCCTGAGCAGGGGAGGGTCAGAGAGAGACAGAGACACAGAATTTGAAGCAGGCTCCAAGCTCTGAGCTGCCAGCACAAAACCCAACGTGGGGCCTGAACCCATGAACCATGAGATCATGACCTGAGCCAGAGTCAGACGCTTAACCGACTGAGCCACCCAGGCGCCCCAGGGACCAAATTATTCTAAGAAGAAAACAAACAAACAAAAAAACCCCACAAGACCTGAGATCAACAACTCCAAGATACCCTGAGGCCCCTTTAATAGTAACTCCCTGCCTGTGCTTCAGATGCTAGCCTGTATGAGAAGTTCTTACGTGCTGGTTAAAAATGAAATTCCTTGGCCCCATCCAAGCCCACTGAATCATATTTCCTTGAGAGGGCCTGGTAATCTACTTTTATGACAAGAAGCCAGAAAATTGCTATGCACACTAAAATTTAAGAATACTTTGTCTATACCTCGGGGTGCCTGGGTGGCTCAGTTGGTTAAGCATCTGACTTCGGCTCAGGTCATGATCTCACAGTTCGTGGGTTTGAGCCCCATGTTGGGCTCTGTGCTGACAGCTAGCTCAGAGCCTGGGGCCTGTTTCAGATTCTGTGTCTCCCTCTCTCTTTTCCCCTTTCCTGCTCACACTCTCTCTCTCTCTCTCTCTCTCAAAAATAAAAAATAAACATTAAAAGGAATACTTTGTCTATACCTATGCTGTTCAGTACAGTAGCCACTAACCGCTTGTGACTATTTAAATTAGTTAAAATTAAATAAAATGTAAAATTCGCTTTCTCAATTGTGCTAGCCATATTTCAAGTGCCCCATAGTCCCTTGTCACTAGTTGCTACTGTATTGGACAATGTGGAACATTTCCAGCATCACAGGGGATTCTACTGGACAGAGCTGGCTGAAGGAACATTGTGAATGTGATGTGGAAGATTACAAATATTTTTAGGCTAATATGTGAAAATTAATCAATTTTTTTTCTACAAAAACATTTGCTCCTAAAGAGTTGCCGTTGGTTGGCACTGACCTGTGAGGTCAACGACTGTCTCTGTGGGTCACCTCTTTCCTACCTTTTGGCTGGGCCATGCAGAGCCTCTACAGGAATCAGGTGAGTAGAGCCAAATACGGTGGACTGATACATCTCTGGGTGGGCATGCTCTCATAACCACCCCTCAGTGGATGGTTCACACAAAGCCGAAGTCTCTCCTTGCTCTGGGCTGATGCAAACCTGGGCCAGTGGACGTCAGCCCCCACTTAGCCTCCTCTGCCCAATACCCTTGCACAGTGCCCAACCTATAAAACCTTATGCAGCGGCCCTGAGTGGGGAGCAGCTTTCGTGGAGGCTGCAGATTCCTTTGTCCAGAAAATACAAAGCTTCAGTGTGCTATTTTATTTATTTATTTTAACATTTATTTATTTTTGAGAGACAGAGAGAAGGAGCATGAGCGGGGAGGGGCAGAGAGAGAGGGAGACAGAGAATCTGAAGCAGGTCCAAGCTCTGAGTTGTCAGCACAGAGCCCCATGTGGGGCTTGAACTCATAGACCATAAGATCATGACCTGAGCTCAAGTCGGACGCTTAATTGACTGAGCCACCCAGATGCCCCTTCAGTGTGCTATTTTAAAGCACCTGCTTAAAGCTGGGCCCTATGCCCACATGGGGACCCAAGAGCCAGGGACAGGAGTTCGCTGCCCTCAAGTTGTTCACAGATGAGCCGGGAGGGGGCACTAAAGAAAACATCAAATGCAGCGTGGGAAGTGCAGTCGCGACAGACGGCTTTTCCTACAGGGAAGTTAACCTGGGGGAAGGGCAGGGACATCGTCCTGAATGCCTGAGCCCATATAGAAGGAAGACGAGGGGCAGCCAAGTGAACAGGGCAGGGAAAGGCAGTGAGGCAGATGGATAGCAGAGCTGAAGGGAAGGGGAGATGCAGCATGGTGTTAGGGGGGCTACACGTCTAAGCTGGGGCTGCAGGAGCTGAAGGCCCAAGTCAAAGAACCGAAGATGAGCGAGAGGCAGGCAGAGGCTGGGGCTGGAGCCCCGCAGCTGGGGCTTCCTCCTGCTCCCCATTGGAAGGCTTTCAGCTGCTCCTATTGTCGCTTTAAATAGATTGTTTTGAAAAATATATTAGAAGTAGTAATATATTTGTAAATTGCATTTCATCTAATTGCATTTGATCCTTACAACACTCCCTGGAGAAGCGAGTTAGGGATTATTTTCCATTTTATGGAAGTGGAAAGCGAGGCTCAAAGAGGCAGCATCATTTACTCAAGGGTCACATGACCCCCGTCAAGCATTTTAAAAAAATTAAAAATTGTTTTAATATTAAGACTTCCTAATTATAAAAGCAGTGTGTGTTCATGAGAAAAATTGCAAAACTGTAGAAAACTATAGAGAAAATAAAATTCATCCATAGATCCACATCAACTATTACCATTTTATTGTGTTAACTTTCAGTCACACACACACACACACACACACACTACTATTTATATCACAAATATAAATTTTATAATTACATATAATACGTGTAGCTATTACATATCCTATATGTATTCCATATATATTTTCATGCATTAGGATTTTGTATCCTGCTTTTTTCACTTTACAGTTTATCATAACCAATTTTACATGTTTTTAGATAGTTTTAGAAGATTTTTAATGGCCACATATCCTGATAATTAATTAGTTTTTTGCTCTCAGAGAGTTTTAGATTGCTTCTGATTTTTTCTGCTCATACAAATATTGTTTAGGGAACATTACTATTACCTTTGGATAAATTTCTTTAAAAATTACTGTGTAAAAAAGTATGACCCCTTGTAAAGCTTTAAAAAAATTTTTTAATGTTTATTTTTGAGAGAGAGAGAGAGAGAGAAAGTATGAGTGGGGAGGGGCAGGGGGGGTGGCAGAGGATCTGAAGCAGGCTCCACGCCAACAGCACAGAGCCTGATGCTGGGCTCAGACCCATGAACCGTGAGATCATGACCTGAGCCAAACTTGGACACTTAACTGACTGAGCCACCCAGGCGGCCCTAAGCCTCTTTTTTTTTTGAACGAGAGACAGATTGTGAGCAGGGGAGGAACCGAGAAAGAGGGAGACACAGAATCCGAAGCAGGTTCCAGGCTCTGAGCTGTCAACACAGAGCCTGACGCGGGGCTTGAACCCACAAGCTGTGAGATCATGAACTGAGCTGAAGTTGGAAGCTTAACCGATTGAGCCACCCAGGGGCCCCCGCCCCTAAGCCTCTTGATACTTGTTGCCAAACCACCCTTCAGGAAGGTTGTGCCAATCTGTTCTCCTGCCAGCTGGGCATGCCAGTCTTCTCTTTACTGAAGTGTTGCCGCCCTGAAGCCTCTTGTGAGGTAACTCAGCTCAGGGCTGGGACTTGCAGTGTCATTGTGGTGATGCAATGACAATACAAATCCCTATTGTAGTGTATATGAAGATGATAAGCAACAGGCATATCTGTTGCTGTCGGGGGGAGGGTCTGCTGTCGGGGGGAGGGCCCCCAGGCAGCTTATAGACCAGGATGTAGGGACAGAAAGGTGACCATCTAGAGCACCCCAGCCTGGTCAGAACTTTAACAGGGCCTGGCTGGCATGTGGCAAGAGGAACTGGGACACATTGCCTTTCCTTTCTGGCACTCAACAAGTATGACTTCCTGCCCAACGAGTTCCCAAAGGCAGGGTCCCTTACCTCTCGCTGTTTCACGAGGGGTTTTTTTTAAAGCTTTGTATAAACATAGGAAACAGAGATTTCTGTACAGAGGTAGAGGAAAGCTCTTTTAACCAATAAATCTTGTGAAATGAAATCCATCCATCTGATCCTAAATCCGGTTGAAAGGGATTTTAATAGACTGGAGGGTGTGTTTGATCACTGCATCTTACTTTGAATGGAGGAAAAAGTGTTGTTTCCAAGAGAGAGGGATAAAAAACACATGACAGTGATTTTTAAATTGCAAATCATAACCTTTACAGTATAAGTTAGAAGTTTAGGTAGAACCGCTTTAGTGGCTGTGATCTTTCTGAGCTCTCCAGAAAAGCAGAGTAAGAAAGTATGACTCGTTCTAGATCAAAGGAGTTCTCAAAATTCACAGTCACATGACCCTTTTACTCTCTTAAAAATCATTGAAGACCCCAAAGAGTTATTTGTGGAGGGGTGTCCAAAGTATTATGTTCAAAGTTAAAACTAAGGATTAAAAAAAAGCACTTGACAATTCAAATGATAACCCACAAAAGGTTAACATAAATACATATTGTTATTTTAAAATAGTGATAGTTTTCAAAACAACAAAAATCAAGTGTGAAGATTGGCGTTGTTTCACCTTTTTGCAATATCTTTACATTTCTTAAAAATGTTTATTTATCTTTGAGACACAGAGACAGAGAGAGAGAGAGACAGAGTGTGAGCAGGGGAGGGGCAAAGAGAGAGAGGGAGACACAGAATCCAAAGCAGGTTCCAGGCTCCGAGCTGTCGGCACAGAGCCCGATGCGGGGCTCGAACTCACAAATCGTGAGATCATGACCTGAGCTGAAGTCGGACGTTTAACCGATTGAGCCACCCAGGCGCCCCATTTTTTGCAATATCTTTAATGTCTGGCCCACCACAATCTCTTGGGATGTGTGGTTTTCACTGAAGTATATGAAGAAAACCTGTCCTCCATGCATGTATAGCTGGAAATGAACAAATTATCTTACTAGCCTTTTCAGGTCGTTATGCATGTTCTTTGATATCACACTCCCTCAATAAGCAGTAGTTAGTTAAAGCAAGGTTGCAGTGTGGAATCTGAAATCATATCAATGCATTTTTCATTCTTTGTTCCGTTACAATGAATCCGTCTCTCCCGCACTCTGAATGGTGCTTTTTTTTTTTTTTTTTTTTATTTTACCAGTGAGAGATTTTGTAAAAGCATGCATTGGTCGTTCAGAATATACTGTTTTGGTGAGTTGTGTAACGCTTCTCAATGTTGACATATTTTTTTATATGGTATCAAAAACTTCCATTCACTAATTTTACCACCAAGCTCATCAGAAAAGCCTTGGGATATTGGGAAGCTGTCAAGCTCACAGTGGTGGATGTGGAGTTTTCCAAAGATTTAAAATTTTTGTTTAAAAGCTCCATTTCTATCACTGGCAACAAATCCTGTCAGTCGGTTTCTTTGACGGGACAGGCTCACTTCATTTCAGAAAATTTCTGCCAGATCCCCAGTCTGAGTAAGCACATTTCATCTGTCAGTGGTTCTTTTAAGCCAGAACTGTGTTCCGTTTTTCTTCCCGCAGCTCGGACCTGTCACAGAGTGCTTTTCATCAGCCATGTGCCTGGCATCCGAACTGTGGCCTTCCCGACCTGTCACACAGCACATTAAAGCACATATACTCAAAAGTCAAGAGTAATACAATTAATAATAAAATTAATAATGTCTGCCACTTCATCAAGAACATTCTTTTTTAAACATTTTTTTAAATGTTTATTTTTGATAGAGAGAGACAGAGCACAAGTGGGAGAGGGGCAGAAAGAGAGACACAGAATCCAAAGCAGTTCCAGGCTCTGAGCTGTCAGCACAGAGCCCTACTCTGTGGCTAAAGGCGAGGAAAATATATCCTCCATGTTGTCACGGACCTACCGTTCCCTGTCTCCCACAGCAGCCTCATTCACCGACTCGTCTGACTTCATGAAGCCTTGAGTGTGTCATCTCTGCCCAGCCCTTGGAAGAGCAAAGGCTTTTTCAAGGTTTATCTTCTCCGACTTGGCAAACCACACACACATTAGTTGTTTAATCATCGTGTGGTGGCCAAGAAGACAGAAATAAGTCTGCCCGACAACATTTTACAAAAGGATCACTATGTTGCCTTAAGCCCAGTTGAGAACTGGAGCTCCTGGGGCGCCTGGGGGGCTCAGTCGGTTGAGTGTCCGACTTCAGGTCAGGTCATGATCTCAAAGGTCGTGGGTTCGAGTCCCATGTAGGGCTCCGTGCTGACAGCCCAGAGCCTAGAGCCTGCTTGGGATTCTGTGTCTCCCTCTCTCTCTCTGTCCCTCCCCTACTCATGTGTCTCTCTTTGTCTCTCAAAAATAAATAAACATCCAAAAAAAAAACTGGAGCTCCTTGGGGCACCTGGGTGGCTCAGTTGGTTGAGTGACTCTTGGTTTCAACTCAGGTCATGATCTCACGGTTGGTGAGTTCAGGCCCTGCGCCGGGCTCTGTGCTGATGATGCACACTATTTCTCCCTTTCTGCCCCTCCCCAACTCACGCTGTCTCTCTAAAAATAAATAAATAAACTTAAAAAAAAATAAGTGGGGCTCCCCAGCCATGTTGCCAGTGGTCCCTACGGGCATGTGCCCTGTGCAGACGCCACTCACTCCTGGACCCCACACAGACCAAAGGCACTGGCACCTCCGTAGCCATTTCCACCTCCCCTGAAGGAAGTATGAGGGTGACATTCACCCACGTCACAGGGGCTGCTGGGGAGAAGCATTAGTACAAGGAAACTGAAGTCCAGCAAGGCCTAGCAGCCTCGATCACCTTCATTTCATCCCACCAACCTCTTGCAATGATTCTGGGAGAGAGAAGACACTGAGTAAGGGTGACCTGTGGAAACTCTGATGCTGACTTTTAAAACGGTGCAGTTTAGGTGTTTCAGGGTGGTGTGCCATCAGGTGACGGGGAAAGGGACACGAGCATACGCGGCATGCAGGCTGGATTTTTGATTTCCTGGTTCCTTCTTAAGAAATATATGGACGGAGGGTTGGGGGGTGCCTGGGTGGCTCAGTCGGTTAAGCATCTGACTCTTGATTTGGGCTCAGGTCATGATCTCATTGTTCATGAGACCGAGCCGTGCGTTGGGCTCTGTGCTGACAGCNTGAGCATGTGCATTCTCTCTCTTTCTCAAGAAACACTGATAACCAGGGACAGAGCTTTCCAAGTCATGCATGGTGTTGACACTTCAATACCACAAGCCAAATGGGAATAAAATACTTGAAACTCAAACAGCAAACTTCTCCAACTGAAGCTTGTAGAGGACTCAAGAGTATTGCATTCTTGAGGGTTCTGGGGCCCCCTTCACACAATCCATGGGGTTCTACGAAGCACTACTGAACAAGTACAGACCCAGTTTATGTGAAACTCGTAAGAGGAGACACAGGAAGTTCTTGACTGAGTCCAGCCAAAGATATGGATGTTAGGTAGTTGACAGTGTGCCGTTGAGGAAGACCACAGCTTGACAAATGTAGGACTTGGGTTGGAAATAATCATTGACTTACCAATGGGGTGTCCAGGGGAGATCGGCCCCACCCTGGCTATGTTGTATTTTAAGCCTCCTCAACACCAGCTGCCAATCGGCGGTGTAAGCAGTTCTGATTATTCAGGTGAGACTCGGGAGCCGTTTTGGCCAGTTCCTCTCTGTTTGTGCCCTATGTTTGTTGTCATGGTGAAATCACTGGGCTTTTGTGGCCACCGGCTCCTGCCACAGGCTGCCCCTGGGTCAGGGCCTGAGCGCCGGCCTGACAGAGACTAGGAGATGAGGCAGTTTAGGAGGCAGGGACGCGGGGACGCGGGGAGTAGTTCAAACTCAGCATCACCGTTGCTTTTCTCTCTTCTTTTGTATAAAGGATCAATCTCATGTCTAATTCATTTGAAAACTCCCCACTTCTCTGTGTGTGTTTTTGGTAAAAATAGAAGTCTCTGAGGATTGCAGGCTCCTGCTGAATTTTATGAGCAACTTTCAAAGCTTGCTAACCAGGTTCTTCTAATCTTTCCTTGAGTGAATTAAGCACCAATGGGAGGCCTGCTTTCCAGGTGACTGGTTTGAGTAAAAGACTTCCAGGGTTGGGGGTAGAAGACTTTTAAGGTCATTTAATCAATTGGCAGACCGTGGAAAACACAACAGAGTGGACAGGCTGGCAGGAAGTTGGCCTCATCACCCGTGTTCCCATCCTTCTCTGTCCCTCCCTCCCTCTCTCCTCCCTTCCACCTTCTTCCTCCCTCCCACCTTCCTCCTTCCCCCTCTCCTTTGCTTCCCTCCCTCCTTCCTTCCCTCCCCAGCATCCCTTTCCTGGTCCCAGCCATCACCATCTCTGCGGCAGACTCCCAGCTCACCTCCTGGCTTGCAGCCTTCTCCAAGCCAGGGAGTGCGTTCCAAAGGACAAATGTGATCGTATTTCCTCCCAGCTTTAAACCTTTAGTGCTTCTCCGGTTCAAATATTTCTTCAGTGTTAGGAGTCAGGATACACATTACCTTTGAGGAGGAAAGTGGGATTGGTGGTGGAGAAGGCATGTTTCTGGGGGGTTGGCAATGCTTGCTTTCTTACCTCGTGTGGTAGTTACATGGTAGTCATATGTGATAATTTATTGAGCTCTGCCGTTACGATGCAGGCACTTTTCTTTACACATGTTGTACTACCACAAATTTTTTAAAAGATGGGTTCGGTGTTTCACATCACCCTCCTGTGCTTTCTGGGGTGGGGGGTTTGAACACCAGGGGAGGGGGTACAGGGATCGCCCAAGGGGGTCCCTGAATCTTGTGGCAGCTTTGAAGCTGTAATATCAAAATAACGAGCTAATTTCAGTGGTCACTGGCATGACAGGCTTGTACACTGATGAATGGTGCTATGGCACTGCAGTGTTCTGAGATGAGGATGATTCAAAGAAGCTTCTAGAATCCTTTACAAAAGGTTATGGTTTGGGGCTGAGCAAGGAGAATTAATCCTGGCCCAGTTCCCCTCCATGAAAGGATATGTTTCAGAGGAAGGTTGATCAGGCGGCTTGCTGTCGCTCTGAGCAGAGGGTTGAGGTTGCTCCACTGGAAAGCTTTTCTGGAGTGATCAGGGCCCCAACGGGAGAGAAACCACAGGGCCTGGCGAGATGCCAGCTCTTCCTCGGAGGCAGGCTGCAAAGCCGTTCCTGAGAGGTGACCCTAACGGGCGGGCCGATAAAGGGTTCCCAGAGGAAGCACAGGGGTGCTGCGACCCTCCTGATGATCCCATGGAGGAGAAGAGGGAATGAGGCTGCTGCATGTCTCAGAGCAAAGAAAGAGCTGATGTGGGGTGAGTGATGGGGAACATCAGAGAGGCTCCCTGGCCTCTCAACCGAGTCACCAACTTGCTGAGCTTTTGTAGTCCTTGAACTTTTGTTCACTGGATTAAAACAAAGCAAAACAAAACAAAACAAAACACTCTTCATAACCTGCGTCTATCACCACTTAGCACTTCACACATGACATTGACATTTACCTCCTCATGCCTTGGCTGCCCATTGGCCATGATGGCAGCCCTGGCCCCTTGTAACATTGTACCCATCTCCAGCACAGCATCTGACACCTTGCAGGTGCTCAGTGAGCGTCTGTAGCATTGCTTGGTGAACAATTGGAGGCATGCAGATCTTCAGAGGGAGAGCTTGCTTCCGTTCTGCAACCTCCCTGAGGTGTGGGACTTAGCATCTCCTGGAAAACTGAGAATCAGAGAAGATCATGCAAAGCATATGGCTTATAAGTGGTGGGACTGTGATTCAAACTCTGTCTGTGAGGAAAGCCCTTGCCCTGAATCTCTATGCAGTGCTCACCCAAGCTACTCCACCCTGGTGTTCACCCTTCAGCAGTCCATGGGTTACTGTGAATCCTGTGAATACCCTAAGTTATTCAGGATGACTTACCCCTCCCATCAATGAATGGATCCCAAATATCCCAAAGATCAGGATCCCTGGCCAAATGTACAAGTCCTCCCAAGAGATGGCCCTGCCTTTGCCTCTGGTTCCATCTTCAGCCACATGGTGTCCTAAACATCATGCATTCATCGTATTAAAGTACCCACAGTTGTGTGCATGTCTTGCTTCTTTGATGGGTTTCTCTTTCCAGAATAATACTTTGCCATCTGTACTGGGCTAGATAGAGATACTAAGATGCTCTTGACTACAGACAGCACACAACCCACCCCTAAATGGTATAAGCAACTAGAGGACTTGTCATCTCACATAGTGAGACCCTGCAGGAGGGGAGGCCACCAGAGGTCTCTAGCTCCTCTTCTCTGTCCCTCTCTCCGCTCTGCCCCTCTTTGCACTGCTTTCATCCTCAGGCTGGTGGCAAGATGGCTGGAGTGGTTCCGGGTCTCACATCCAGAACCATCAACATCCTACACAAGAGAAGATGGATGGTTTCTTCCTATGTCTGCCTTCCTGGGCACGGCCCCCCCCGCCCCCCCCCCCCCCC
>NW_027527549.1:1210545-1224959 GCF_008692635.1 Crocuta crocuta | reverse complement strand
CTTGCTTTCCAGGCCTGATCACAGACCTACCCTGAGCCAAGGGGAACAGCATGACTAAGATTAGTTTAAACCCATCAGGATATACCCCCTAGAGCTGGGGGTTGACTGGATCATGCTGGGGGGAGGTGGGCACCCAAAAGAGTTGACTCTGTCTGCAAGGAAGGTCTTAGGATTGAAGTGGATTTAAAAAGGTATCTAGCCTAATGTTTCTAAGGAAGCCTCCTCTAGCTGGCATTTTAGCCTCTGCACATGGCCAATTCTTTCTTCACCAGCCCCTTCCCCACTGCCAATGCCCTTGGCCTGGCCCTTTGCCCTTTGGCATAGTGCCCCTCTCTTGTGGCCCCACCTGGCCACATCCACCTGCTGGGCTTCCCACAGCCTTGCTGGCTCCCTGGGCTCTGTGTGCCGCCTGCCCACAACCCTGTGCCTTCTTCCTGGCCAGGGATCACATTTCATCGAGGAGGCTCAGCCGGATTAATCCTGCCCACCCATGTCGCTGTCCTCCCACAACCCTCTGGCCTTGCTGCTTTGCTTGAAAACCTTCTAAGTTCCAAAGTCATTTCTCATGCATTCCACAGGGGTGTTTTTTTTTTCCTTGATAAGAATGATATCTTCTAATTCTTTGGCAAGACCAGAAACAATGAGCCTTACGCATGCGTGCGCCGGTGCACGCGCGCGCACACACACACACACACTCACACACACACACACTCACACACACACACATGCACTCTTCTGACTTCCAAAGCCGTACTGGGAAGGGAGGCAGCCAATCAGTGTCGCTGATTAACTAGCCCTCAGCCTGGCCCCTTGCCCTCACCCTCGCCCGTCTGCAGAGATGGCAGCTGCCTCGATACATAGGGAAGGTTGCAGAAAAGCTCAACTGCGGCAAATCCTAGGACCGATTGCTCTTTTGGGCTAGAGTGTTGCATCTCTGGGAATACTTGAAGCTCTATGGTGAGCAAGCTGCCTGTGACACGGCTAGTGTACGATCACCGGAAGCCCGAACCCAGGGAGCACCTGTGACGTGCCCCGAATCTCTTGGCCTTTCCGCCATGCATCTGCCAGCGCTGCTTCTCTGCCAGTCTGTCTCTGCGTCAGTCTGTCTGGAAGGTTCTCTATACCCTGCTAAGCTCAAATAGCAGTCGGTGGTAACGTCCCCAGTAAAAGTTTCTTCTCCTTTTTTTCTGTTCTCATATTTTGCTGCAGACTCCTTGCTTGGTCTCAGCTCAGCATATAAGAGAGTGCATTCCCACCCGCCTACCTCTCCACGCGAGGATGAGCTCCTTAAGGCCAGGAATCACTATTTTTCCAGATCTTGGGGTCCTCTGAGGACAGATCCATGCCTTTCAGGTAATAATAAATAAATTCCTGATGAATTAAATTAAATTAATTGTGGCTGAGGACAAAAGAAATCAAGATTCAGAAGGAGTGAACGAACATGGAACTTAAATACAGAGACTGTTAAATATGTATTTCTCCCCCTTATTATGGTGCATGGATAGAGAAAAAAGGAGAAAAAGGGAAGAAAATAGAAGATGTGAGGATTGATAAGGACTCTCCCTCTCTAGATGAGCTTCTTTTATTTTTATTTTTTAAGTGTTAATCTATTTATTTTGAGAGGGCGCATATGCGTATGGTGAAAGGGCAGAGAGAGAAGGAGAGAGAATCCCAAGCAGGCTCTGTGCTGTCAGCGTGGAGCCTGGTGTGGGGTTCCATCTCATGAACCGCAAGATCATGACCTGAGCCCAAATCAAGAGTCAACACTTAACCGACTGAGCCACTGGGCGCCCCTCCCCTGTAAATGAGCTTCTCAAGAACAAGAACTATTTTATACCCTGTGGCCCAACCCAGTGCCTAGAGTATGGGAAAGGATCCATAAATACTTGTTGAGTAAATAAATGGGATATGGGTCCGATTGCGATTTGGGGTTGGATTCTGAGCACTGAGTGGGGTAGGGCATGGGGCCCCTGGAATCTAAGATGGGATAGGGCAGCCCCTATGAGGAACAATGAACTTGGCCTATATTGCCAAGACCTGTGGTTGACCGACTAGCCTCTCTCTCTTCAACCTCCCCCAATCCCTACTCTCTACCCTCAGCTCCAGCACCTGCAAGGTCACATTTAAGACTATAAACTGAGGCTTGGAGACCAAACTTGTCCCTCATGTGTGCCAGACCCTCTGGTAAAAGGGTAAGTGGAGGCCTAGGGGCCATATGTCCAAACATAATCAAGTTATAAACCAAGTGAAGCAGCTGTTCAATAAAATATATTCTAGCCTCCTATTTTGACAAATATATCTTCAATGCAGCAAAATAAAAAGTGTGTAAAGCTATATAGCTTTAGCCAAATATCAAAGCGAAATATCAAAGATGACTGGCTTAAATTATAATTAAAATCTAGGCATTCCATTGATGAAGCAGTGATAACAGGGCGAATTATAAATCAAAAGCACACATAATTCATAAAGACTATGCATTTATTCCATAATTTTAGCTCATATGCTTTTGTTTCAGGAAAATCACTAACTATGTTGTTATACAATTGAGACACTCCCATCCTGTGTTCTATTGACGCTAATGATCTGGATTAAAAAACCAAAATGATTAAAAAGAAAATCTTAAAAATGGGATCATATTCAAAGCGTTCAAAGTCTCAACATATTTTATCATAAAGCATAGATCAAACTAAATGGAAACTGTTTGAACATAAAATTTTCATACGCATTTCAGAAACATAATATTTCTTTTCCTATGCTAAAATTAAGGGTAAAATACAAACTTAATGAATATAAAAATGGTTCATCAAAGTTATTGAAACAAGTAAAGAAAACCATTCCTACAATTGTAGTATGTAATAGCCACACAGTTGCCAATATAAAAAGCCAGTATCATCCCTTAGGCACATTATGTCTAGGTCAGAGTTTCTCACGTGGGGTGGTTTTGTCCCCCAGAAGCATTTGGAGATGTCTGGAGACATATGTGGTTGATAGAGCTCACTGCGGTGTCTGGCCAGGAGGAGCCTGGGGTGCTGCTAAATATTCTACAGCACACACGAGGAAGACTTAGCCACTCTAGGACGTCCATAGTGCCGAGGTTGAGAAACCCTGTTTATTCACTTGTGCACGCACGCACACAAGACTCATGAACCATTTGATATTGCAGAATGTTCTTTCACCGCTATGTGCGATTGTTGCTGCACTCATTATGAGTAACTCCAGCATCACGGATTGGAAAATGAAGAGAAGGAAGAAAACGGACAGGCGACACAGATTGCATTCTGCAAGACTCTATCGCACTCTTGCTACGTGAGAGGAAGAATTTGACATTTTAATTAATTGTCTTTTCTTTTACCTAAGTGCTTCTGCCTATCAGTTAACTGCCCCCCCACCCCCCGCCATCTTGCCGAGCTAATGTGCATTCTGAAATAATGTCCGTCTCCAACGTCAGAAACAACATAGCCCACAGATCTGGACGTTTGGACGCAGTCACCTTTTGTTTCAAGGTCGTAAGACAAGAGATGTGGAGAAGCGCTGTCCTGGGGCCTGAGCGGTGTTGTTCCAAGAGCGGGTGTTTAAGGTTATGGGTCATGCTGTACCGGAGTCACAGCGGATCCCGAGTGACAGAGGAGTCTGTGTTTTCCTTCACAAATTTAGTTTCTGTGTGTGTGTGACATGGCGGCGGGGGGAGGGGGAGCTCCAAAGCCTGAGGCCCAGGGCGGGGGCTAGGAGATGCCGTGTCCCGTCATCAACCTCGGGCTCCGAGCGGAACATGGAGAAGCTGAGAAGCTATTAATCTCTGATCATCCGCAGTTCTCCAACTCTTCTGCAGAATAGCATGCTGTTTAGCTGCCAAAATATTAGGACTGAAAGCAGCTGGCGAAAATGTTCAGTGAGGACGTGAGCCTGCTTGGAGAAGCCAAAGGAAAATTCTCCTAGACTGTGACCCCAGAAGGAACCCGGGCCTCAGGACCTCTTTTGGAAGCCTCTGCTCAGTCAGCTTGGGGCTCCCTCAGACCCCAGGGCCCGGGGGCTCCTTTGAAGAGGTGTGCTCCGAGACCAGTGCTTATGGCTGGTCCTTTCTGGGGCAGTGGGACTGAGGAGACCCTTGTCGTTGCTCAAAGAAATCCCCAGGCTCATCCTGAATTTATTGTCAGCTTATGTTTAGTGAAACCGGACAACAAAAAGAAGTAGACAGAAAAAGCCACCTCGGTATAGCTCAGCTAATATTTCTAAAGAGACAGGTCCATGGGGAACAAACAGATGACAGCCACCTGTGCAGGGGAGTGTTGAGGAGAGGGGACACGGGGACACATGGCTTTACTAAGACTCATCCCTGCACCCATTTACAAGTCTCTTTCCAAAGAGCTATCACTTGGTCCTCACTGCGACCTCAGGACAGATAGCCAGGCAAGGTTTTACAGGATATTGACTTTGACTTTGAAGTCTAGAGTAACCCCCTCACCAGGAAGGCATAGCCAAGAGGGCAGAACCAAGAATGAGACTCGGTCTTTTGGCTAAAAATAATGCTCTTTCCAGTGACATCAGGGTTTCAGTGTGTGGGCCCTGGAAATTTCCAGTATTATAAGGGGTTTGTGAACCCAAACGTACAGTAGTTTCTACCTGTAGCCTCAGTTGATAGATTTATAGCCACTGTCATGTGAAGAGGGTCTACACGCCATTGACACTGATACAGAGCTCTTCTGGGAGAGTCTGGTCCCCTGCTGTACCAAGTCTCCTGGCAGTGAGGTGACATTCTTTATCACTAGTGGCACTGGGCACAAAAATTCCTGCAAGTGGACAAATTGAGACACAAATCTTTGCTTTATGTTTTGTGGTGTGCAATGGACTCATGATTCAGCTAGGGGACGCTGCACATAGGACACGGGAGGTGCTCAAAACTTTTATCAACTGACCAAGTGACAAAATTGAAGAAGAGGAGAAAGCAAATGCCAAAGGGGAAGCAGCCTCCTGGTGGCAGTGAGGGTGGGGAGATCATCGAGGGAATCCCCCCACCCACGAGGGAAAAGGAATGGAAACAAACAGCAAAAGCAGTTAACACACTGTTAAAAACTGGAAAGCTTCTGGAATAATGATACAACCGTGCAGTCTCATTAGAGGTTTTAATGGGAACAGAAAAGAAATACTCACAGCCAATTTCCTTCCTGTTCCTCTAATTAGTAGTACATTTTGAAAGTACCTAGTAGGGTGGTAAGTCCTTTTCAATCACTATGGGTTCATTCATTCATTCATTCAACAAATGTTCACTGAGTGCTTATGAATATGCCAGGCACCCATCTGGTGTTGGGGATATAACAGTAAACAAAACAGACAAGAGACTGCCCTCACGGAGCTCACATTTGAGACAACGAAGAGATGAAAAAGTAAACTACATAGTGTATCAGGTGGTGACAAGGCTGTAGAGATGACGGCAGGGGGAAGGGCCTAGCAATTGGCAACTTTTTTTTTTTTACAAATAGTTTATTGTCAAATTAGTTTCCACATAACACTCAATGCTCATCCCCACAAGTGTCCTCCTCCATGCCCATCCCCCCTCCCCCCCACATCCATCAGTCTTCAGTTTTTGTCAGCATCCAAGAGTCTCTCATGGTTTGCCTCTCTCCCTTTCCCCCTCCATTTCCCCCCTTCTTCTCCCCCTTGTTCCTCCGTCAAGTTCCTCCTAATCCTCCTATACGTGCAAACATGATATTTGTCCTTCTCTGCCTGACTTATTTCGCTCAGCATAATACCCTCAAGGTCCATCCATGTTGCTACACATGGCCAGATTTCATTGTTTCTCATTGCCATGTAGTATTCCATGGTATAGATAATCCACATCTTCTTGATCCATTCATCTGTTGATGGACACTTAGGCTCTTTCCATGTTTTAGCTATTGTGGAGAGTGCTGCTATGAACGCAATTGGCAACTTAGACACGATGATCAGGGAAACCCTCATTGAGATGGGAAACCCTCACTGAGAGAGTGATGTTTGAGCCAAAGCCTGAGGATAGGAGGGAGCAAACCAAGCAAATATCTGAGGGAGGAACATGCCCGGGGTTCAGGAGCAACCAGAAAGCCATTGCAGAAAGGCCGAGTGAGATGAGAAGCAGGATGGGGCTGGAGTCTGGCTACACAGGACCACACAGGGTAATGAAGGGTCAGGAGATCTTACCCTGAGTAACATGGGAAGAGGCGACATGATCTGACCTGCATTTTAGCAGGTTGCTCTGGCTACTGTGTTGAGAATAAAAGTAGGGAATCAAGGGTGGGATTGAGGACATCACTTAGAAGGTTCTGGAAAAAGTCGAGAGAGATGATGATGGGCCTGGACCAAGGTGGTAGTGGGGAAGGTGGTGAGAAGTGACTGGACTCTGGATGTTTTATGAAGGTGGAAAAGGCAGGATTTACCAACAGATTAGGTGCAGAGTGGGAGGGAAAGATTTTCAAGGGTGATGCTGGACAGGGAAGAATTGCTGGGGCAAAGTCCTTGAGCAGGGAAAGACGACCTCCCCCTTCGGAGCCCATGCGTGGAGGCTGACCTTCAGAGCACAGGTGAGTCCTCAGTAATAAGAGGAGGGACCTTGGGCATAGACGCAGCCAGGAGGGGTGGCGGGAGGTGGTGGACATTGTCTTCCCACAGCCTCAGTTCTCTCAGTGAAATAGGAACCCGAGTCAGGGGCTGAAGGGGAGGAGAGAGGAGCAGTGGAGTTACTGGAAGAGATCTTCCTCCCAAGTCTGACATGGGGGTTACCTGGCCCACAGGAGAGGTTTATAAACTGAAAGGAATCCTGTGTCTTCGTGACTGTTGTTCTGAGCGAGATTTTTGAACATTACATATGTTTTTTTGCTATTATAATAACATTTCACGTTTGATATAGAAAATTATGAAAAAGGCAGAAAAGTATAAAGAAAAAAGGCATTATCATTATTCTCCAAAGAAATTAGCTATTAATAGTTGGATGTGTACCCTTCCATCCCCTTTTTCTATGAATATACATTATGTATATACTGTTGTGTATGTTGCTTTATTTGCTTCACATTGTACTTCATTATTTTCTCATGTCCTTTGGTAATACCCCCAAATATGATTTTTAATGGCTATAAGTTCCATAAATGGCCATAAGCATTCCATCATGTGGCTGTTCTACCATGTACCTTGAACTTTCCCTATTTTGGACATTAAATTTAATACTTGTTTTTCACATGTGTAACTAATACTGTAACGGACATCTTTGCAGAGAAATCTTTATGCTCTGATGAACTCTCTAGAGTAAACTCTTGGAAATGGAATTATTAAGTCAAAGGGTGGGAAGAGTTTAAAGACTCTTGATATATATTGCCAAGCAACCTTCCAGAAAGCTTACACGGATTTACATTTCTTCCAGCAGCATAGGAGAATGCCCCGACACAATCCTTTTAAAAACCATGGCAGGTCAGTATTGATTTATTGTTTTAATTTGTACTTCCTTGATGACTGGTGAAGTCCAACTTCTTTTCATATATTTACTTCATTTGCATTTCTCTTTGGAATGCCTCTGGACAGGGGAGTTTGGCTTGAGGAAAAGCTTCTCTGTGGAAATACTGTTGAAGCTGCTGAGAGTTTGCTGGGCTGAGCCCTTTCCACGATGCCTCCATGGGCTGCTCCAGGAAGCTAGCGTGCAGCCGTGAGACAGCCCTTCAGCTATCGTTGCTCTGTCCCGGTTCTCAGGGAATGGCTCCTCCAGCCCCTTCCTGCCCCTAAATGCCACTTCCATAATGGGGAGACTCTAGCGCTGTCTGCAGGAATTGTCACAAGTCTAGGAGACCCAATGTCCTTTTTAATGTTCCACAAAGAGAGAATTTCATCCCGTCCGTGACCTGGCAAACAGGAGCCATCACAGGAGTGAAGATGCATCGACAGAGTGCGGCGGACACTTGTTTCATCTGCCTCTTGGTGCAGTGCCTGAGATCGACTTGTTTTAAAAGGAAGTATTTTTAAAAATGTATTATTAAAATATTTCATTTTAAAACAAAGCAGAAGGAAACCCAAAACTACCACATTGTTAGCATCGGTTTTTAAAAAGTTCTCCTGGGGTGCCTGGGTTGCTCAGTTGGTTGAGTGTCCAACTCTTGATTTTGGCTCTGGTCATGATTGCAGAGTTGTGGGATCAAGCCCTGTGCCTGACTCTGTGCTGAGCGTGGAGCCTGCTTAAAATTCTCTCGCTTGGGGTGCCTGGGTGGCTCAGTGAGCTGAGTGTCCGACTCTTGATTATAGCTCAGGTCATGATTTCGTGGTTAGAGCCCTGCCTGGGGCTCTTCACTGTCAAAGCAAAAGCCTGCTTAGGATTCTCTGTCTCCCTCTCTCTCTGCCCCTCCCCTGCTTGTGCTCTCCCTTTCTCTTCTTCTCTCAAAATAAATCAATAAACATTAAAAAAAAATTCTCTCTCTTTCTCCCTTTGTCCCTCTCCCCCATTTACACACTCTCTCCTATATATATATATATATATAGTTGTTTGTAGGCAGTAGCTTTAGTCCAGAGGAAGCCTTGGATGGAGACCTTCTCCCTGTCTGCTCATTAATATGGCTTCATGGAACTTGCAGTCTGGAATAAATCGAGTCTAGGGCAGATGGTCAGCAACACAAAAGAACCTTGAAGCATCTCTCCTTCTAATTTCTCTCCACTTTCCTTATTTAAAGATTAAGAATTTTTTTTTTAACAAAGTCTCCGTGGTATGACGGAGCTCCAACCATACAGCTCTCCTAATTAGAAAGAGCAAATCTAATCAACTTTGATGATCAGCTTTGCGGATTATCTGTGATAAAATTTTCATGCCACAGCAGTTCCTCATTCCGATCGCTCCCACCCCCTTTGGAGTCATTACCTCTTCCACTCAGAGTGTTCTCAGAGACCAGGGGCTATTTTTAACCCTTGCCATGGAATAATAGCTTTCAGAAGCAAATCTGCTATAAACTGTCCTGGTTAGGTGATCCAGGGCCAAATCTAAATGACTTCCTGCGTAGTCAAGGATACCACCCCTGTCCTGTCCGTCAGTTTGGGTGATTGCAAGTTATTCCCTCTTGACTAGAGGCAAACATTTCCATCGAAAATTTCCCACCTGGGAGCAGTACTCAATTCACAACATGGGTTAAAGCAAAAACAAAATCAACAGAAGTGGCCGGAGGAGACATTGGAACTTGGTAGGACCATCGAGGAGAGTGGAATTTACATAGGAAGAAAAGAGGTGGTAGAGCACAGTAGTCGAGACCTTGGGCTCTGGGTTCAAGTACAAGACTGTGTGAATAGCAGCGACATTGAGTCTAGACCCCAAGCCTCCATCCACCAGTCTCAAGGGTGATGACAAGACTTGCTTCATGGGGTGGGTAGGGAGGATTAAGTGAGATGTTGGCTGCACAGTGCCTGGCACTTAGCCCGGTGCATTTATTTCCCAAGTACATGCTATCATTATGAAGGTGCTCTGAGTTCCTGCAGCTGAAATATCTAATAGATGGGCAGGCACATCACAACAGAGCGTTACTTGTCCTCCTGATGCCCTGCAACAGGAGACAAGGAAGGGAGAGTTTAGCCGCACACTTTCCAAAAGATGGACTGTCATTTCTTAGTTGCAGTGAGCAACCAGAGGGATGTAGCGGTGCTTTATCCTACCTGTTCCCAGTGTCAGTGGTGTGGGGTCACCACAGCGAGTGGCCAGGTAGTAACCATGTCCCTGCCCTTGCCATAGTTCCCCTAGACCTTCCTTGAGTTTGTTCACCCATCTGGAAAGAGGTCTCCCTTCTCCTTTATACTAAATTGGCAAGTCATTATTATGGTAGTAATACCAGCTATTACCAGTCACTCTTTCTTCTGATACTAAATTATTATTATGTACTTGGCCATAAAGGTCCGTGCTATTGTAATTTGTAAAGCCCAGACGAAGCAGGACAATAAAACTTGAATAAAGACATCTTGCTCTTAGTTCCACGGTGTGTTTATTTTTCTAGTCCATAGTATTTCAACGGGCTGCTCCCTGGCCTCCGTTGGCCAAGAAATCCTGGCGTTTGCCTTTTATTCTGTTCAGAACCCTAAGTTTCCGGGCCACTCGTCCCTTTGGAAACCTCCAGGCAGTGCATCTTCAGGCCATAGTGATAGCTGCATCAGGCGGAGCCGGACCTGCTGGGTGGCTGTTTTTCTGCAAACATGTGCTCCTGACCTCAAGGAGGCAGCATCTTTATTATGGCCATTTATTATTTACAAAGCACTGCAGGTGTACACGGCATTTTATGAGACACAAAGACAAGGTCCTGCCCTGTGCGCTGAGAGGTTTGATCCCGCATTTCATCTGTCTGAGCTGAGCTGTGGGAATGCAAGGCAAGCAGGACTGGAAGGGCTGAGAGCAGTGTCTGGGACGTCAGCGTGGAAGGAAGGATTTCTGATGAGGAATTTTAAACGGGGGAAGTCAGGTGTGTGACACCTGCAGCGTCACTCTGGGGTGCAGGAGAGGTTTCGTGATGACCTGTGTTCCAACGCCAGGGAGAGAAATTCTGCCCGTGTGCCTTGGAACCGTTGGGGGAGGAATAATTGAAAGACTAAGAAGAGTCAACGGTCCTGTCGGTCCCAACAAGCTCTTTTACCAGCCTGTACCTCCCCACCCCAACTTTCCTGCAAGTTTTCCTCTGTTTGGGGAGGGATCACAGCTGGGAGGAGGATTAGTCAGCCTTTAAAAAAATGTATTGTTCTTAATTCACTGTATAGCTTTAAGGAGATTCATTTTCCTCCTCAAGAAGGGTAGGTTTCTGGGTATTTGGACCCCTAAACTTCAGCCGTCCATCAATTACTTTTCTTCTGTCTGCATCTGTCTGTTGGGCCAGCCCTAATGGCATCTCCCAGTCTAGATGGGCTACCATTACCTGCCTGTGTCATCCTTCTGTCCACCTAAGCAGATGCTCATTGAGTGCTCCCAGGAACGGGTGCTGGTGTGAAGAGCTGAACAAGACCCCGCCCCTGTCCCCCAGAAGCCCTAGACTGACAGGAACAAGATGTGAAAATACAGCAAGGCTGGGACCAAAGCTGCCTCTCCTTCGGGAGCAGACAGAGGCTTGGCACCACGGACACAGATTCCTCAGGGTTTTCAGTCCTTCATCCGGAGATGTTCCTGGGCTCTTACCCTCTAAAGCAAGGGCTCAGATTCGAAGAAGGTGCAGAAATACAGACTTGCTCTGGGCTTGGGACAAACCGATCACATCCTTGGCATGGGATTCTTCCTGCTCAGAGCTCAGGGCTTAGTCTAATACCAGGCAAGTTTTGCAGCCAGAAACAGATATAAATTTGGCTGAGTAGCACCAGTGAAAGCAAAATAGATTCTGTAATGTACCGAATATGCACCAGATGGTTCTGCTTCCTACCAGCTCTGTAACGCTGGTTAACAAAGCCTACTGCCCTCCATTATCACCATCAGCAGCATCAGCAGCATCGGCATCACTATCATCATCATCATCATCATCATCATCACCAAGTCCTATTAAAAGCCCTGCGGTACTCGGCCCTCTACAGAGCCCTCTGAGTCTGGATGTTTAGTTGAGAGTATTTTCTGCCTTCCCTGCCTCCAACTCCTCCCTCCGCCTCCACATCCCAGTGTGTCTGTGGTCTGGGTTATCATTTCTCCCACAATCCTCCCTCCCCAGTTCCCACCCCTCACCCTGCCACCGCCTGGATTCAGGTTAGCGTCCCTCCTTCATATTCCCTTCCACTTTCCGAGCCGATGCCAGAGTGTGGACCTTACACTTCCTGCATAAGTATCATCTGGAGGGGGTGTTAACAGTGCAGGTTTCTGGGAGTCCTGTGCCCCTCCCAATTAATTCAGAGTGTCTGAGGGTGGCCTATGGGCATCTGCATTTTAACACGCTCCCTAGGTGATTCTCATATGCCACAGAGTTTGAGAACACTGCCTTCTGCTTTCTCCTTTCAACAAAAGCTAGTCTATCAGCTTCCTATCAGCTTTCAGAGGGGCACAGACCAGAAGCCCTCTCCGGAAGGGACACCAGTTGCCATATGCCAGAGCCAGCCCGTACCTGATGTCAAAAACAACATTTTCAGGAAACTTGCAAGCTGATTGTTAAACCATAGGCAGTTTGAAATCACCCATGGGGCAACTTTTTACATCACAGAAATCACCAAATACTTGTTTGTTTATTTGTTTGTTTGCTTGCTTGCTCAGAGAATCAGTTCACCAGCACACCCCTGGACACCAAGTATGAGCTCAGCAGTGTGATTTGCACGTAAGAGGACTAAGGAGCAGAGAGGGAAAGGGATCTATCCAAGGTCTTCGCAATAAGTGAGGCGGAATCACAGCTAGAATCCCAGCCTCCCCGGTTCTGATTTGCATAAGAGCCCTCTTCCTTTTTCGTAATTGTTTTGCCTCTGTGGGGAGAGTGGTTTGTAAGGATTCTTACATAGAGTTCCCATGAGTGTTCAGCACTCTGTGAGTTGGTTGGGGTTCTTCGATCGAAGCCACAGCTTCCAGCTGCCCCAAGCAGAAGGGAAATTCAATTGAAGAGTCTCACTGAGTTCACAGAATTGGAAAGAAGGCATGCAGAAGGACTGAGCAAGGGCAGCTGAGGACTCCACGCCTCAGGGACTTGATGGACCATTTCCTGAGGGAGATGTTGCTGGATTGAATCAACTCCAAAGTCTTCTTTTCCAGCCTTGCTTTACTTGGTTCAAAACACAGACTCCTTGAAGAGAGTGATATTGCCCTTGGGCCCCATGCCCACCTCTGAGCTCAGACTGGACGGGGTGCCCTGATTGATTACTCCCGGGTCTGCATAAAATGGGTGAGAGATAATTCCTCCCAAAAGAAATCAGGCACCTTTACGGTGTGAAGAGGAAACTATGCCAGGTAGCCAAAAACACATATGCCTTCTCTACACTTCAACCAGACAAAGAGCTCTGGGAAGCTTGGATCTCTATCTCCCTCTTTCCACGGATACCTTGTGAGGTGCCTTATGTCCTGGGTACATCCTGCCTTTGGCTTGGTACTAGGACTGGGAACCAGACTTGGGCATTCTAATGCTTAAATGTGTGAGTCCCCAGTCATCCTCTGCTCACCCCCTGTGCCCTCTCTTGCTGTACTGACTACCATCTAAATGCTAATGACTCCCAACTCTGTGTCTCCAGACCCATGGTTTGGGTTTCCACTGTAGAAGTCTTTTCCAGCTCCAACTTGCCCTTCATTCCCGCTGCCACTGCCTAGATTCATCATGCTCACGTATCATTTGCACCACCTCCGATCTCTTTCTCTATTATGTTCTTTCCTATCCAATCTACCCTGTACATTGTACAGTTTATTCTTAAAAACAAGAGGATCTTGTCACCCCCATCCTTACATGACATGCAATGACTCTTTTTTGTTCAAAGTCAAGGCCCCACTTCCTGCCTTGCATACAAGGATTTTTGTGATCTGCTCTTAACCTGTCCCTCTCAGCCCCTCTACAGCCTTCACCTTCACCACGTGGACCCTCTCAGCAGACATGCCAGTCCTTTCCATTCCTGTGACGTTTCGCATGCTTTCCTCTCTTTGCAGGGCTCCTCCTAGGGATCTTTCCCCAGAAAGTTCTTACTTGTCCTTTATGACTCAAAGGACAATATGGAAAATGTGGGCAGAATGATTATATTAGATGGATGGGAGAGGCGAGGATTGGCTTGGTGATTTCCAGTAAAGCTTGGTGAAGACTGGCCTTCGCTCACCTGCCCCGTTAGATTTTATTTCTTTGTCACCTGTATTTACACAACTCTTTGTTCATATAGTTCATAAAGCACTCACTCCATTTTAATGTATGAATTCACAGGAATATTTTTTAACCTCATCATGAACATTCATGAATTTTTGGGGCACCCAGGACCTTTCACATCCTTCTTGTGTTGGGGAAATTCTCTGTTTTACACATCCGCACATCCTACCATGGAAGGCACAGCCTCACTGTCCCAGGCTCCCTTGCAGCTAGAAAACAGAGCATGGAACCCAGAACCACCACCACACATGCGTATTCAGAAGTCAGTGTGGCAAAGCCTTGAGCATTGGGGGGATCCATTCTGGCAAAGGTGGCTTGTGTCTTCCGCAGTCTCAGAGGTGGTGGCCAGAGGACCCAAAGATCCTGAGGAGTGCCTCTGGGGCCAGCAGTCAAAGCTGCATGTCTGTGCAGACAGGGGAATCGGTTCCACAAAGTGTTTAGGCATGTGATTTCTAGCTGTGTAGCTTCCCAGAGTTGTTGTGATTGAACGAATATTCTTTAATAAATCTATTTTTCTGCTTAAAGCAGCCAGACGTGGCTTCTGACTTTGCAACTAAGCATCTTGACCTTTTAGTCTGAAAAACCTCCAAGCGCAGGGGCCACGGCTTGTGTATTTCTCCAAACCCCCCCCCCCCCCACCCCCCCACGCGG
>NW_027527549.1:1194382-1210123 GCF_008692635.1 Crocuta crocuta | reverse complement strand
CCAACCCCCCCCCCCCCGCAACCCCCAGCAGGGAGTAGCTTCTGTGCACATGTTTCTTGAACAAACACCCACATTCTCTAGGAGGAGGCTCCTTATCCTCAGTGCACGACTTTAATAGCTACGGGCTGGAGTAATGCATATGTTACTTGCCTCAAATACCTGGGTTCTGTAACCTTTTCCAAGGAGATCAGAACTTCTCGAAGTGGAATATTAAGATGACGTTGATTTTCTTTTCTTTTTATTTTTTTTAATGTTTATTTTTGAGAGAGAGAAAGCGCAAGCAGGGGAGGGACAGGGAGAGAGGGAGACACAGAATCTGAAGCAGGCGCCAGGCTCTGAGCTGTCAGCACAGAGCCCGATGCGGGGCTCGAATCCACAGACCGTGAGATCATGACCTGAGCCAAAGTCGGATGCTTAACCAACTGAGCCATTCAGATGCCACAAGACGACTTTGATTTTCATGTTGAATTTCCTTTCCGCTTGACTCTCCCGTAAACCCCTTGTCTTGGAATTTAATGTGACTTCATTCTTTCAACTCCAGCGTGTTCCTGCATTCTCATTCTTATTTCTTCCCCACACAGAATTCCCTGCCCCGAACATGGAACCATTTTTCAGGGATAATGTAGACTGCCCGCATGCCATCTTCTTACAAAGCTCTGGAAATAATTGTATGTGTGTGATAGCATTCCTAGGCCAGCGGGAGAGTAGAAAGGTGGAGGCCTTTGCTTTCATAAGGCATCGGGTAGAATCTCATTTTTATATCCTTGAGGACAAGATACGAAATGTGGGCTGAATGGCAATGCGTTTGGTGCATGGTGGAGGCAGAGCTTGCTAGCTGTCCCTCAAATTCCCATCTTCTTCATGGGAGCGGCAGCAGAGTAGGCCACGGCTGTCCAGCTGTCCTGCGTTTACTACACTCCTTCCTTACCGTATGGCGTCCCGTGCATCCACACCTTCTCTGGCATGAGAGCTCCTGGAAGTGGAGCGGGCCACTTCCAGGCCCGGCCCTTAGACCTCTCCCGCTTGCCATCCCAGCTCCTCCCCTCCCTGCTGGCTGGAACAGTGAGCAGCGCAGTGACAGAAGTCACATGCTGAAGACAGAAGAGCTTCCCTCAGGCAGGGTCCCTGACTAACGGTGGGAGGATGGCCTCCTGCCGAAGCGGAGCCTCTCTCTACACCGTTCGTTACATGAGGGAGAAATAAACCCGTGTGCCTGCTAAGCCTTTAAGCGGTTGTTCCGTCTTTGAGCACCGAATTCGCTTTCCTCCAATGCGTCGGATAGCTGGTTGGATGGCCAGATCCAAAGAACAGTGGCCAACGTGTCAATATCGGCTTAGAGGGAGAACGCCAGTGACGAGCCCCAGGGCTCTGGCCTGGAGGCTGACGTGGGTTATTTTAGGTAATAATTGAGATAAAGCTGTGGAAGCCACACTTTACCATATTTAAGGATGACACAGCACGAAGAGGGGTAGCTGGTCAAATTAAAAAAAGATCTCCCGAAGCTAAAAATAACAGGTGATATTTTCTGAATACTTAATGTAAGCCAAGCTCTTGGTTTAATGCTCTCCACACGCGATCTTATTTAATGCCTATGATAATCCTCCAATGTAGGAACATTATCTCCCTTTCCAAGATGGGAAAACAAACTTTGAGAGATTAAGTACAGAGCTGGTAAATGGGCCCGCCGGGATTTGAACATGGACTCCGTGGACCGACCACGAAGCTGAGGCAGCCCTGTGTCAAGGTTCACCTGGGACAGCCCCGGGTATGCCTGCAGTCTCCCTGTGATTATTAATAATAATGACAGCTCACTTTCACTTTCAACGGTGTCCGGATGTGGATGATAAATTGTAGGGTCGCCTTAGTGATTCTGCCCAGTCTGAAATTGACAAGGGAAGGTTTAGAGGAATCAATGTGGAGCTCCATATACATCCAAATTTCAAATACGGAACATGCAATGGGTTTTTGAAAGTAGGTTACATTGAGCTGGCATTGGATACTTACTGTCGTCATTAGTAGGTGTAGTGAGTCCAGAACAAGGTGCGGATGGTTCTGTGGTACTCGGTGCTGGGCAGGCCACGTGTAGACCGTATGAGATGTCTCCATCCTGCAGAGGGACTGCCACACCCTGGAACACACCCAGAAGACGATGTGCTAGCGCACTATCAGGAGACTAAATTATAAGGCCTGGGTGAGGACCACCCAAAGGCATGCTTTGCCTGGAGTCAAGCAGAATTTAGGGATGGGTGTGCTGTCCTCATATGTCCCAGTGGCTGCCATGTGGGGGAGGGATCAGGCCGATGCCAGCGACTCCAGATGGCAGATCCAGGACTAGGTGGAATGACAAGGAAACAGATTCCAGTTCCATTTCAGGAAGAACTTTCTAACAATCTGAGCTGTCTGACAATATGCCTGCTTCGCAGAGGATGGAGCAGCCGGTCCCTGGTCTTGTTCAAGCCAAGTCAGAGACCTAGCGGTAGCACGTGCTCTGGGGGCGAGGTCAAATTAGATGACCTCTAGGCTTCCTTCTCTGATTCCGTGGTTCCAGAAACAGGAGTAGAAACAGATTGCGGACAGACAGGGCACAGGATTTACTCAGGGTGTGAGTAGAGAACTAATCACAGCCTGAATTTTTTTTTTTTTTAAAGGCAAGGAGACAGTGCCTTAATCAGTGTTTTGAGTGGCCCCATCGTCCCTCACCAGCTCTGAGCTGATAGACCTGCTAAGCCAGGCTAGGGGCTGGGGTAAGGCTGGTCAGAAATGGTACTGTTGGTGCGACCAGGAGTTGGGGATCGTGCCTTAGCCCGACAGAAGAGCTGTCTGTAGGGGCCAGGGGAGTTGCAGAGAGGAGGTCTGACCAGCCCTTGAGTAGAATAGGGGAGAAAGAAGTAGACCCAGCCTCTTTGAGTACTCTATTAGAGAGAGTGGAGTGCTTCTAGTGCCTGCTCTATGCCCACCTTCATACTTACTATTCCCTAGATTTCTTTTTATTTTTTAAACTATTTTAATGTTGATTAATTTCTGAGAGACAGAGAGAGACAGAGCGTGAGCAGCAATGGGCCAGAGAGAGAGGGAGACAGAACTGAAGCAGGCAGCACAGAGCCTGACACAGGGCTCGAACCCACAATCTGAGAGATCATGACCTGATCCGAAATCGGATGCTTAACTGACTGAGCCACCCAGGCTTCCCTCCTCCCCTAGTCCCTAGATTTCTTACCCAGACCAAAGAAACTTCTTCATTCAACCACAACTAAGTGCAAGGCACTGTGCCGAGGGCTGAAGATACAGTGGTGGTAGACAGAATTTGAAATTAGGATGTTATTTAGTTACAAGTAATACCACCACCACCACTACCACCAAACTTTCACACTGGTTTGTATATAAAGTGGATTTTTATTGTCCACAGAACTGACAGGTCTATAGGTAGCTCTGGTTTCAGGCAGTGCCGATATAGGGGCTCAGATAATTGGGACCAGGAGACTGTTTCTGTCTCCCCATTTCTTAGCTCTGTTTGGCTCCATTGCTGGCTAGACTCTCCCACCCTAAACCTCACCCCACCGGTCCTGGGTGGCTTCCAATATCCCAGGAGGCTGCGTGCTCTCTAGGGGAGAAAGGCCAGGGTACATCATTTCCAGCCAGAGCCCTGAGGTTCAGTTTGGTTGAGTCGGACTAAGTCACATGGCAGCTCTGAGCCAATCACTGAGACTGGGAGAACGGAGGGCGAGGACGCGGGCTGAAGCTGGGCACTGGTCAGTCCCACACAAATCACCTGGCTGCAACAGAGAGGGAGACTTCCCACAGGAAATCTGATCAACTGCTGCTCAGAGGAGGGGCAATACATTCTGGGCTGCAACCCACAGATGCTCCACAGCCGTGGTCCTCAATCTCGGGTGACATCCATAGAAGAGCCAGGTAATTGTGAATCCAAGGTGGTGTTCCCCTATTACAGAGGAGATCCTGGGCACCAGGAGAACAAAGAACCACCTACCCCAGACAGGAAATGAGGTGGTTAAGGAAGTCTTCCCGGAGGAAGCGGCATTTACAGAGCCCACCGGTGTGAATAGGCTTTAATTAGGTGTAAGGGGGAAAGACTGCTGTAGGCAGAGGCACAAGCATGACCTAAGCCAGTAAAGGAGAAAGCACCACAAGTGTAGGGACTGGACTCAGTGTAGAGGGGAGAGGGAGGGGTCCCGGGAAGCAGAGGGCTCCACTTGCCCGGTGCTGTGGCTGAGAAAGGAGGCGGGAGCTTCCTAAGGCTGCAGCTGGCTGGAGCATGGAGTGGGGGGCAGCCTCGACTTGTCCTCTCCCGTCCCCAAGGGACAGCCCAGGGCCCTGAGGGAGGAGGCCGCCGCATGGGTAAGTGTGGGTGAGGAGGACAGAGGCTCCGGGCTGTCCAACTCTTAACTCGGTCCCTGGGGAGCTCCAAGGTAAATGTCACGATTTTGCCTAAAGCTGCCTGGAGATGAAATAAGTGTTTGGTCATATTATAGACGGAGGTAGGCGCTGCACTAATATTTTTCACTGGACCCTGAAGTGTGAGAGAGGATTCTTGGAGGTTGGAGAAAAGGTTTTGATCCCCACCTGTAGGTCAGGATTTCGCAGGGAGCAGTGTTAGCAGCGGTCCCGTGGGCGCTCCTGCAGCGGGTGGTCCTGCTTTCTTGCTCGGGAGACAACATACCTCGGTGGTGACTGAGTGGGCTGTGGAGTCAGACAGCCCTGTGTGATCTCCAGGAAGTGGCCTGACTTTGCCAAGCCCGCCTCTGTAAATTGAGGAGGATAGTACCTACCTCCTGGGATCTTCATAAGAATTAAACGAAATTATGTTTCTAAATTGCCTAGGACATCAGAAACCCCCAAATGGAAAATATTATTCTTACTGTGTTAGAGATGATTTCATCTTTACATACATTCAATGCCATTCATTCATTCATTCATTCAGGCAAGATTTACTGACAATCTCCTGTATCCCAGGCACTGGGAATCTAGCTGTGGACAAAATGGACAAAATCCCTGGCCTCGTGGATCTTACCTTCTAGTCTGGGAGATGGACAGGAAAATAAAGTAAAATAAAGGGGAGAGGAGGAGGTATGGGAGAGTGCTTTATTTTATTTATTTTAAGTTTATTTATCTATTTTGAGAGAGAGACTCAAGCGCACATGTGCATGCAAGTGAATGGGGGAGGGGTAGAGCTAGAGAGAGAGAGAATCCCAAGCAGGCTCTGTGCTATCAACGCAGAGCCCGATGCGGGGCTCGAACTCACAAACTGTGAGATCATGACCTGAGCCGAAACCTAGAGTCGGACGCTCACCTGACTGAGCCCCCCCGGGTGGCCCTGGGTGGATGTTTTAGATCCTCAGAAAAAGTCCTACTGAGAAGGTGAGAGCTAAGCAGAGACCAGAGGGATGAGAAGTAAGAGGGCCATTGTGGGAAGTGCTCGCAGCAGGAGGAACAGCCAGTCCAAAGGGCAGGAACACATTTGGTATGTTCGAGGGAGAGCACGAAGGCCCCTGTGGCCGGCGCAGTGTGGGGCAGGTGCGCGGAGGCCAAGGGGCGGGAGAGCCAGGCAGAGGCCAGGACTTGAAAGGCAGATGTTACTCTAAAACATGATGGACGGTTTTTGAGCAGAGGCCAGTAAGATGTTCTCGCCTACATGTTATCAGGATCATTCTGGTGGCTGCTGGGAACATTGACTGGGAGGTGCAGTGCGGTTGACCACCAAAGGGTGTGCTTGCATGCCTTTGTTCTAATCTTGAGGCAGCAGGCGACCTCTGAGATGCCCCCGTGATCCCGCCTCCTCGTGTTCACACCCGTGTGTGATCCCCTCCCCTTGAATGGAGCTGGACCTAATGATTCCCTCCCATCAAGTATAATATGACAAAAATGACAACCTATTACTTCTAAGACTAGGGTATAAGAAGACTGTGACTCCTGCCTTGTTCAAGCTCTTGTTGGCTTGCTATGTCGTGAGCTCCAAGTGGCAGGGAGCTGATGGCCGCAGCCAACGGCCGGGGAGGACCTGAAACTGCCAACACCACCTGAGTGATCTTGGACGCGGGTCCCCTTCCAGCTGAGCCTGGGGATGCCTGTGGCCCTGGCCACTGCCTCCACTGCAGCCTTTAGGGATCCTGAGCCAGAGGGACCCAGCCGAGCCATAGGCGGGTGCCTGAACCACGGCAACTATGGGATAATAAAAATGTGTCATTTTAAGTCACACAACTAATACACTTGGTGTGAGTTTGTAAAAGATAAACCGAGTGTAGCCAACCGGAAGTGTGAGAGTCCCAAAGAATCACGCGACTTCTTTCCTCAGGTATGTCCCCACTCACTGGCCTCCTTCCAATCTTTAATAAATGTCATCATCTCATTGAGGGCCTTCTTGGCCACTCTAGGAAATGGCAACTCCCCCCACCCCCACGCTGTCCTGTCACCATCTGACACACTGTATACTTCAGTTATTTTGTGTATGCCTGTCTCCCCACCGCCCCCCTCCCTGCCAACCTCTAGAATGTAAGTGGCACAAGAATACGGAGCTTGGGCTGTTCTGATGACCACTGCAGTCCCAGTGCCTGGAATCGTGCATCGCGCTGGGAACGTAGTAAGTGCTCAGAAATATCTGCTCCCACGTGCACCGCTGTGCTTGAACAGTGAAGGCAAGAGCCAAGGAAGGACTACAGAGGGTAGAGACGGTCTTCTGTCCGAGGCACTCCATTTACATACAGAACAAAGAGCGTCAATCAAAGCCCACCGCAGTGCCTGGGAGGCAGTGAGAATTCCAGAGCACGGAATGGAGCAGCAAGAGAGGATGTGCAAGAGAGGAGGGAAGGAAAGGGAAACAAGGCTGGGGGGCAGACGGCGCTGCACTGAACAAAGCCCTCTTCTGCTGTGCCTCGGCCTGGCACGTGGGGGCCCGGGCCACCTTCCCCGGGGCTGAGTGTAGTCAGTCCTAAGAGTCACTCCACTGGCTAAGTAGGTGTCGCGCGGGATTGTGGCATCTCCAGCATCTCTGAACTAGCTACTCTGTTCCATAGTGTTTGTTGCCTTACCTAAGCCTTCTTCCTCCTGATTTCACATAAAAATATCAGCTCTTGCTTCTTTTGAAATGATGGAAGGGGAGAGGAAAGAAAGAAGTTAGGTTGGGAACGTGCGGCATGTCCCAGTGGGGAGTCTGCTGGGGACCAGAGCTTTAGACGCTTCATCTCTGGCCCTTTGGCCCCACGCTGCTGGCTTCCATCAGGGGACGATCGTGCTGACTGGTTTTCCATTCACAGTCGTGGTAAACTTGTCTGTATGCTCCTTAAAATCCCAGAGTCCCCATCCCACAGCATCTGTTTCAGAGAAGGCTGTTGCCAGCCTAGAAAGTGTGTAAATTCTAGAAGGCTACTCCTTCTGTGTGGACACACTCCACTAGCAGATGGCTTCATGGAAAGCTGTTGTTTTTGTGCAAAGAAAAGGCCTCCCTTCCTGCAGGGCTGGAATTCAGCCCTACTGGCTTCCTTGACTGGGTGGGCATCTTTACACAGTGCATAAACGCATGTCCATGCACAGTGGCTGCCTTCAAGTCCTTCCTTGCCCTCATCAACACACGTGAAGCATGTAGAGAGTAAAGCCCCAAACCATCTGAAGGCAAAGGGGGATGTTGAGTGGGGCTGTTCAAGATGTGTCTTTGACTCTACGTCTTTCCAAAGAGAGAGAGATCACATTCAGTCTGGAAGTCATTCTTGACACCAAGAATTCCAGTTCCTAGCCCAGCACGCCAGAGAGTCAGCCGAGCAGAGGCAAGCAGATGCTGATGATGGAACAAGAGAAAGGAGTCGTTTGTGGGTTATAAATAACCACCAGTAGGCATTTTGCAGAACACATTGGAGAAGGCAGGCTCCCTAGACATCGATTGATATAACCTTTGTTATTTAAAAAGCTGAACTTCGAAAAATGAATAGCAAGGCTTCGATTACAATTATAAATGAGGGGGAAAAAATCTGAACTTTGAGAGATGACAGATACAGAGATTGAGAATTCTCTGCAATGAGTGACAAGAGCCTTGATAGGAGAAATGATCACCTGAACCCGGACTAATATGAGCCAAGAATTAGGTGGAACAGAAGAAGCAAATCAGCTTCCTGGACCTGGAAACCATAAAATCCGTGGACTCCTCCGTTCCTGGCTTTGGATTGAGTGGGAGGTCAACATGGGCGCCCAGCTACCATCTCCCCTGTTAACAGTACAGTAAATTGTAGATTGCTCTCATTACCTAATGGGAGACTCCGCCTTCTCAATTAACCTTGGTCTTATCTTTATTGAAATCTAAATTAAAGAACACTTCTCTAAGTACTTGCACGAATGAAATCTGACCGGGAGAAGAGCCTTACTTAACCACTGCCGATGGATCCCGGGGTCCCGTTCTTAGCTTCCACTAAGCTGTCTTGGTGGATCCACCGCATGGCATCGGTAATCCAGCACATTCCTGGGTGTGCCCTGTGGCCAGCCTCCGGTGTGGAGCCAGCTGCAGGGACGCGTCTGTCTGTGACTTGTCACAACCCTCTAGTGTCTGTAGGGGTTAGGCAAGTACTAATGAAATGTAATTGGAAACCATTTGTTTCTTAAAAGGAGAAGGCAGAACCAACTTCCAGCAACTTCTTTTCCCACTGATAAAACTGGTCTTTGGTGGTCTTNGTGAATAATGCCCCCCTTCACTCCCATCCCACAGACCAGCCTTGACAACTTAAACCCCTGGCTTTTGCCTGTTTATCTTCAGAGGGTTTTATGCCTTCAAATTGTTCTTTCTTTAATTAAAAAAATTTTTTTAATGTATATTTGGTTTTGAGAGAGAGAAAGGGAGAGACAAAGCGCAAGCTGGTGTGGGGGGGTGGCAGAAGGGGAGGGAGACACAGAATCTGAAGTAGGTTCCAGGCTCTGAGCTGTCAGCACAGAGCCCCACATGGGGCTCGAACTCAAGAACCACAAGATCACGACCTGAGCCGAAGTCAGACGCTTAACCGACCGAGCCACCCAGGTGCCCCTCAAATTGTTCTTTATCTCCATTCCATTTTCCTATGTTAAGTGTGGGGAAAGCAATCTGATTAAATTCCAAAACCCTCACCACGGCGATTGGTGAGATTTTATTTCAATTAGCCATAAGCACTCTTGTGACTGGCAGCATGAAAACATTTCGATACTTTGTACAATGATGGGTATGGAATGGCTGCATTATTTTTGTTATTTTATGTATTATTGCAAATAATTCTTTTCTTAGACTATAGCTTCTCGGAGGCTTGCTTCTCACTGTCCCTTCCTCGCTTCCTCTCCTCTCTTGTCCCTGCTTCGGAGTGTTTTTTTTTGGAATAAATGACTCTGTATGGTTTTTTCTTTTGACATTTATTCTATCAGAATACTCACTTTTGAATATTCACTATCACTTTTGACTTTCAGAGGTTCCTAGAATTACTGCTGCCTCCTACTTTTTGTTTTTGTTTGTTTGTTTGTTTCAAAGGATGGAATAGCTCAGCCCTAGTTTTCTGGTTGTACCTTTTTTTTTCCTTTTAATATTAAAAAAATTGTGTAGAAAACACACACCATAAAATTTATCATTGTAATTATCTTTAAAAAATACAGCTCATTCGTATCAACTATATTCATAAAGTTGTGCGACTGATTCCCCAGAGCTTTTTACTGCGACAATGAACATCCACATCCATCCAACAGCGACTCCCCTCCCCCTCCCTCTAGCCTGTGGCAACCACACTCTACTCCTTTATTTATTTTTTTATTTTTTTTAATGTTTTTTATTTATTTCTAGGAGAGAGAGAGAGAGAGAGAGAGACAGCGTAAGCAGGGGAGGGTCAGAGAGAGAGGGAGTCACAGACTGAAACAGGCTCCAGGCTCTGAGCTGGCAGTCAGCACAGAGCCCGACGCGGGGCTCGAACCCACGAACCGCGAGGTCATGACCTAAGCGAAAGTCGGACGCTTAACCGACTAAGCCACCCAGGCGCCCCCACACTCTACTCCTTTAAATACCTCATAGAAGTGGAACCCTATAGGGGCACCTGGGTGGCTTAGTCAAGCGTCTGACTTCAGCTCAGGCCATGATCTCATGGCTTGTGAGTTCGAGCCTTGCATTGGGTTCTGTACTGCCTGCTTTGGATTCTGTGTCTCCCTCTGTCTCTCTACCCCACCCCTGCTCATGCTCTGTCTCCCTCTGTCTCGAAAATAAACATTAAAAAAAAAAAAAAAGAAGTAGAATCCTACGGTATCTGTCTTTCCGTGACTGTTTCTATTTCACATAGTACAATGTCTGCAAGATTCATCCATGTTGTAGCCTGTGTCAAAATTTCCTTCCTTTCTAAGGCTGAACGATACTGCATTGTACACACACACCATACTTTCATCCGTTGATGGACATTGGAGTTGCCTCTCCCTCTTAGCCATCATGAATGATGCCGCAGTGAACATGGATGGGCATCTGGCTCGCTCTTCTACTAGAGGGACATTAAAATTATTTTCCAGAAAGCAAAAAGAGCTGAAAGCATAAAGCTCCACTTTGCCACAGTGGAGGAAAACCTGCTGCCTACTCTGTCACTCCCGCTGGAAGCTGCTTGCTAGTGTGAAACTTATTTTGCATAAAATTATCTATTAACTCAAAGCTTTCAACTCTATTTAAAGACCCACTTTAAAGTTTGACTTTTTTTTAGTCCTTCAGAAGTTTTCATTATCTTAAAGTACTCCGAAATGTCTCCATTCATCGGGGATCTCTTGAATCCTTTATTCTTGAACCAGGGTATCCTTTGATTCATGCTAATATGCAGGTGACTGTTGAACTGTCCCCACCCTGCCTTCGCTTGTAAAACCACTACATCTTTGCTTGGTGGGTTTGAAAGTAGGCATTGAAAGGGGATCTGTGGGCAGAAGTCCTTCTTTAAGGCAGTAATTCCCAGCCCCTTTTCCAGGAGGGCAGGCAAGTGAGAAAATGGCCATGCCGATCCCAGGTGACAGCAAATGCCTGCTTGCTTCCACTGCTCTCTCCCACTCAAGAGCGCATAGAATACAAGTGAATACAATGGGTGTTGTTATAGGGATAACCTTGAATTTTCTCCGCTCTGTTTTTTCAAAAAGGTAAATCTTTTGCAAACCCCGGTATTTTAACGATTACTAACATAAATCACTCACAAGCCGCCTTACAAATGATTCACTCCACCAGTACGAACACACTGTGGTCGAGAACTTTTGCCTTAAATGGTGATACTGCTGTTCCTTGTGTTGTGCGCTCAGCCTTGGAAGCGGTAATGTTTGCGGTTGCCCGGTTCCTACTTTCCAACTGGGGAAAGGCGGAGGAAGAGCGATGGAGAAGAGCAGCAAGTTCCTTGAGAGATCAGGGGTCTCGAACTTACTGGCAGGCTCCCTGCAAGGTCAGTTATTTGGGGAGCCCCGAATGACAAGCCCCAAGTATCCAGAGCAAGAATAATGGAGCTCCTGGAGATTCTAGAACAGTTGAGATAGTAGAGTTTAGGGGTTAAACGTGCACTTTGGAGGCAGACAAATGTGGCTTCAAGTCCAAGCTCTGCTACTTCCGAAGTTTGTGAACTTAGGTGAGTCATTTAACTGGTCTGATCCTCAATTTTCTCACCTGTAAAATGATGAGAAAACAGTCTCCTTGAGGAAATCTGAGGTTTTCATCCGTGTAGAATGCCTTCTTTAGTCCCTTCGTTCCTGTGGGCAGCCCATTCTGTGGGGTTTGAGCGGGGCTCACCTCTACTGCACCCTCCCAACTGGATGTATCCACTCAAAGAATGTCACCCCCCCCCCCCCCCGGGACAGAGTCTGATTCAGGGAGGGGCATATGACTCACACAGGAACCTCTCAGCCACCTCAGGTGCTGCCTTTTCCTCAACCTGGAGAAGTGTGTCAGCAAGGCTGCTTCCAAGACCGAGAAAGCAAACAAACAAAAGCAAAAATAGACGGGAGACCAGACCCATCAACTCAGAGCACAGGCCCCCGTCCCCATCTTTATCCTGCATTAGAACATGGCGGCACTGCTGTGAGGAGGCCATGGTGGCCTATGGGACGTGTAAGAACAGGAGTTTGGAGACCCTGAAGCAAGGTGACCAGGCTGTCCCCGCCCCCTCCCCCCTCCGCTCTCTCCCTGCACTGCCTCTAACCCCTGAGCTTCTTCGCAGCCCAGATTAACAGCCTATGAAAGGAATCTCACTTGCAGCATGAAGCCATTTCCACAGGCACAGCTGGTGCTGTGCTTGGCCCCTCCTAACATTGCTTCGGGAGGAGAGCAATTTCAGCGGCAGTACCAGGAACAGGCTGTCGAATAGTAACGGCACATTAATTTCGAGCCTGTGCAGAGGTGCAAGTGGCAATTCCGCGCTTAGACATTTTATTTGTGTAGCGTGGAGGCTGTGACAGCTTCCTGGCTCCGTCAGTCTTCACTCACCTTTGGTTTGTGGAGCAGCGTCGGGCTGTCTTCGACAGCTGGGTGCCCATGACCCGATCTATAAGCCCCAGGGTTCTGCAGTGGGGGGGGGGGGGGGGGGGAGGGATGAAGGCCTCAAAATCATCAAATCATAGACGGATGACAGGCCTAATCTAGTACCAGAGTATCAGTCTAATACCAGAGCCTTATTTTATGGTGTCATTGGACACAAAGCACAAAGACGTGAAGGAACTCAGGAAAGGGCACAGCTTTTGTGCCAGAGCAAAGAGCAAGCAAACCCCAGGGCTTCTGACTCCCACCTAAGTGCTTCCCCTGCGTGGGATCTCTTCCCAGGGACTGTGTGGTCTGGAATCTCTTCCCAGGGCCTGTGTGGCCTGGAATCCTCTTACCTGAATTCTGCAGGAGGGTTGGTCCCCGTGAGTCGAATCTTCCTTGGGCCTGACCGCGCTGAGCCTCCAAAGATCCAGTTCTGATGAATCAGTTGCTCTGAAGCTTCTTGGTGCAGCCCTGCCCACACACGGGGCCTTGCTCACCGGGTGACAGGCCCACCTCTGCCGCCTGACCGTCCTCCCCGCCATCTGCCTCTCCAGCCTCTTCCTTCTTCTCTTCAAGAAAGCCATAGCTCCACTCCTGGGGTGCTGGGCTGGGGCCCTGCCTCAGAACCCCCCACTCCTAGAGCTGGAGAGAGCCCCAGTGCCCTGGGAGGAAACTAAGGCTAGAATCGCCAGCCTAAGGGCCACACAGCTAGGGAGCAGCTGGCTGAAGTTAGAACCCAGGACTCTGGACAGGGTCTTAGTACCTTACCTCCTGAGCCCACCACTTGAGAGAGAAGGGCCAGTGTGGTCCAGGCAGCGGTCCTCAGACTGGGGCTGGTGAACAAACTGGCCTCAGAATCACCTGGGAAATCTGCCTACAGCACAGGTTTCTGGGCGCCACGCAGAACGGGGAGATGAGCAGATCAGAGTCCGTGGGCTGGGGGCCAGGAATCTGCTTCTGACACTGCGCTTCCTTTGAGAACCACTGAGGCATAAGTTGTGAAGGGTGTTGCAAGTAATTTGCTACTAATAATACTTGAAGCTCTGAATAGAACAGATACAATAGCGCTGCTCTCACGCACTTGCATAATGATTAGCTTCCTTGACCAGCCAACCCTCAGGGAAGAGGCAGGCCCTAGACTCTGCATTTTTCAGCACCCCAGGGACCAGCACCTCCCCTAAATGGGCATCCAAGGGAAAGGGATGAGCACCCAGCTCTGGAGCCAGGCAGAATGGGGTTTGATTCCAGACTGCCCGGCTCACTCGCTATTCATCAACCCCCTTGACTTTGCTGGATTTCAGGTTTCTTCATGTGTAAATTGGGAATAATAGTTCCTACCCCCGAGGGTTGCTGTGAAGATTAAATTAAAACTTCCCAAAGCCAGTGAGTTGGAGCAAAATGAATGTGCAGGGGTCCACAGCTCCCCCAGCCTACATCAGAGGAGTGCACACCTGGGTGTGGCCCTCTGGCTTGGTCCCCTTTCCCATTCTCAGGACAAAGGACCCTCAGGGTTGGGATTCCAAAAGAACTGCGTACCTGGGCTAGTTAAGGGTCCGACTGTGGCTCAGATCATGATCAGGTTCAGGTTTGTGGGTTCAAGCCCCGCATCGGGCTCTGTGCTGACAGCTCAGAGACTGGAGCCTGCTTCAGAGTCTGTGTCTTCTTCTTTCTCTGCCCCTCCCCCACTCACACTCTGTCTTCTCTGCCTCTCTCTCAAAAATAAACATTAAAAATTAAAAAAAAAAAACCTGCATTCCGAAGCGGCGATGCTTAACACAGTGCCTACCCCTGAGAAAGGGCTCACCAAATGGAAGTGACAGTGTTAGTCCATGTCACTGTCATCTTTACTGCCTCCCACCTCCCCTCTTTGGCCTTTGGGGACTGTGGCCAGAGCTGGGATCTCCCCCTGTGTCTTCCCCTCTTCCATCACAGAATCCTGTGCCCCANGGGGCGGCCTCACCAGGAGGCTAGCTTCAGAATAAATAAAGGACACACCCCTGGCTCTTGAGAAGCTTCCAGCAAAGGAGAGAAGGAATGCTAAACCCAGGGGATGTTTTGTATTTTTGGTTGTATGCAATCGCGCCCCACTCTGGTACACCGCCCGCCCCCTTCTAGGCCGGATGGGAAGGACCCAGCATAGAGCAGCATGTTTGGGGGTCCCAGTGGGCTGTCTTATTCCCACACGACCCTCTCATCTTACTCTAGGCTCTGGCTACCGCCAGATCTGAGCACTTAGTGGGCTGCTTGATTGCAGTTTCAATGTATCAACAGCCAACCACGCACCGATCATGACCTGGCAAGGAACTAATTTTCTCATTCACTGCACACCGGTCTCTTTAAGGCAGCTCGGGAGGACACGCTCAGGGCTGGGAGCCCTGTCTCAGCTTGTCACCATGTCATAAATAACGGGTGGGGCCCAGTGGGGACCAGGAGCCCGGTTAAGCCACTGCTTGAGTTCACGGCTGCACCACAAACAAATTCGAAATAAGCCTCAAAATGGAAACAATAAGCCTTCTCAATGCCAGATTGATCTCCCTCAGAGCCTGGTCTGGTGAGCGCCAGCTTTGGATTCTGGCTGGAGACCCCAGAGGGAAGGCTGTTAGAGCTTTCGCCACTTCTGCTCCCCCTACTTTGACAGACGGTGCCTCTGACTCCCAGGGTTGGCGAACTTCTCCCCACTCGTCCGCCAAAGGGGCTCATTAGTGCTGGCCAGGCTCAATCAAAGGTGGCGGAAGGTACAATTTGTAGGAGTCTGGTTACCTTTCATTATCCATGTCCCCGGGGGTGGGGGCCTTGGGGCACGGATCATTTTTTTTTCACTGCACTTTACCCAGAAAGGACCACAGGATGGCAGACAGTCTGAGATGATTAAAGATAAGATTGGTGGTGGGAGGTGGTGGGAGTTGGGATAGGGTTAAAGAAGGGGTGGATTTCTCATTGGTCTTAGCTTGTTTATTTTTAAAACTCCCTTGGATGTAGACAGGCTCACAGGCAGAGGCAACACAGGCACTTGGTATCCGCAGGTAACTGGACTTGGCATTAAAATCTTGCAACTGCCCCGTGCGTGCGCAGGAGACAGGCCCGTCCTACTTGGGGGCATTTAGAAGGCTTTATACCCAGCTCTGATAGGGCTTAACCTTCTCTGGTGACATTTCCCTTTGCAGGGGCGACTGTGGCTGAGCCAGCCTAGCCTTCCCTCCATGACTGACAGAAGAGTAGGGGCCACGATCCAGAGGAGCCAAAGCCCCTGCCCCATCACCCCCCCCCCCCCC
>NW_027527549.1:1177772-1194377 GCF_008692635.1 Crocuta crocuta | reverse complement strand
AACTCCCACAGGGGCCCCTGGAGAACCCTGGCTTTTTGTCCTCCTCATCAGCTTCTATTCAATGACAACTGCACGACTCTAGGAAGCCTTCCTGACTGTCCCTTCAGCTTCTGAGCAAGTATCTCTCCTCTGTGTGTCCATGGCACTCTGGGCTCACTTTTAATAGTTTTATTTAACAAACACTTACACAGTGCTTGCTAGCACTTTAAGAATACTTACTCATTGGGGCGCCCAGGTGGCTCAGTCGGTTAAGTGTCCGACTTCGGCTCAGGTCATGATCTCAGAGTTGGTGGGTTCTAGCCCCATGTTGGGCTCTGTGCTGACAGCTAGCTCAGACCTGGAGCCGGTTTCAGATTCTTTGTCTCCCTCTCTCTCTGACCCTCCCGTGCTCATGCTGTCTCTATCTCTCTCTCAAAAATAAGTAAAACATTAAAAAAATTTTTAAAGAATACTTACTCATTGAATCCTCATAATAACCAATAAGGTAGTTACTGTTATTGTGCCTATTTTATAGATGAGAAAACAAAGGCATGGAGAGACTGGGCAACTTGCTCAAGGTCACACGGCATGGGAGTGGCAGGGCCAGAATTCAGATGCAGTGTGGTTGCAGATTCTGGGCTCCTAACTGATGTAAGATGTTGGGGTCCAGGAACAAATGGTCAAGAAAGAATTCTTGGGACGTCTTCAGTGCAAAAAAAGGGTGGTTTTATTAAAACACGGGGACAGGACCAGTGGGCAGAAAGAGCAGCACTGGCATTGTGAGGAGTGACTAATTCTGTACTTTCAAGAGGGCAGGGGGTCAGGGATAGTGAAAGTCTCTAAGGAATTTGGGGGCAAGGTTTCCAGGACCTTAAGGGGCTAAGTGTTGTTAGGATCAAGTCATTTATTACTGCCTAGCAAACCCCTAGCCATGAGAGCCATCAGATGTATGTCGGGGCCATATGCTTGGAGGATGATTCCTGGTGGGGGGTCGGGGGGAGGTAGAGATAAAGGAAGTTTCCAAAGAGATTTTTATATGTCAGCGAAGACTTACAGGATCCTCAAGGTCAGGCTAACGTTAAACAAAGTTCCTTATTAACATCAAGGCAGTTGAATTCCTGGAGGAAGGTCACTCTGCCTATCTTAAGCACTTGTCCATGGGCTGCAAAGGAAATATAACTTTTTCTGTATTTATTTTGCCTTTGTTCCCCATGTCACTCAGCACTTTGCTAAACTGCATTTGTACATCTGCAAATGCCTTGTTGAATGATATTTATATGTCTGCCCCTCACCAGCCTGTGAGTTCCGAGGGGCTGGAATTCACTGCTGGGCACAGCTGATATTCTTGACGCTTCTGCCTCAAGTCAAGGAAGAACACCCAGCAGCCAGGAATTTTCTCCTGGTGCCAAGAAAGGAGCTGTTATGAGTTGAATTGTGTTCCCCCTCTTCCCACCAATTCTTATGTTGAGATCCGAGCCCCCAGTACCTCGGAATATGACCTTCTTTGAAAATAAGGTCTTTGTTAAAATGAAGTTCTTAGGGTAAGCCTTAATCCAATATGTCCTTATAAAGAGGGGAACACTGGAAACACTGATGGGGGAAGACACTGGGGAGAGACAGGGAGGAGACAGCTGTCTGAAAGCCAAGGAGAGGCCCTGGGACAGATACTCTCCTCACAGCCCATAGAAGGAATCAACGGTTCCTTGACTTTGGACTTGACACCTCCAAGTTTCTTGGACAGACATCTTGATTTTGGACTTCAGCCTCCAGAACTGTAAGACAATACATTTCTGCGTTTCAAGCTGCCCAGTCTGTGATTCTCTGTGAGCGTGGCCCTGGCAATCTAATATAGGCACTGAAATGAGGGTGAAGGACAGCAGCCCTCGGTTGAGCAGGGTTACCAGTGCTAAGGGTTATCCGCCCGCCTTATGCTGCCTTGTCTGGCTCCTCTCTGCTGTCCCCGCTCACGGCAGCTGACGCACGTAGGCTTAGCCAGGACCGTGTCCTGACACAGGACCAAGCAACCCCTTAGTCACCCCCATCCTTGGCTCCTCCCACACGCCTCAGTCCTGAGCACTAGACTCTTACTGGACAACGTGGTGTCCCACAGAAAGTACCAGCTTCTACCTGACGCCACCCTGGGTTCAAACCCCACGGCCGGCACTCGTCATCTCTGCAACCACGGGGCAAGCTTTCTAACCAACCTGAGTCTTTCTTATCTAAAAAAAGGAGAGAATGCTACCTGCCCATGCTGGTTGTGACTGCTCATTCCTATCAGCGTTTTGATTTCCTTTGGGAAATTATTTCTTGCTTGCTGGGTAAAGTTTTGACAGGATTGTGAATGGAGGTGATCTGTCCTTCCCCCAGCCAGGGAGGGCATGGACCCCAAGTCAGGCCAATCAGACTCTTCCTGGATGTTGAATCGGGAATAGCATACACATGAATGGAAACAGCTTGCCTATTCCCTCCTGCCTTGTCTGGGTCCTGTCTGCATGTTTGGGCTCCGTGTCTGCCTATTTGGTCTATTAGACTTGACACTTGAGACTCCAGTGAGCTCACAGTGCCTTTTATGTGCACAACTGTCCGAAGTGAGGGCCACACAAGTTCCTTACCTGCTCTTGCTCTGGGCCTCCCATACCCAGAATCCTACCTAGACCCTCGCCGTCTTCTCTTCCAGCAAGTGCCCTGTGTTCTCTGAGCTCCAGCGTGCCACCTGTGGAGAGAGAAGCCCCAGAAGCCAAGGGAGAGGCTGAGCCAGGGAAAACTATCAGTGCTACCTTTGGCTGCTTTATACACTCAAGTTCTACATAAGACTTCACTTAGGAGAAAAAAAAGGAAAGTCATCATCTTAGATCTTTCTATTGCTCTAACGTTGAAGCTTTCTGTGTGTTCAGAATTCAGTTATCCATTCACTTAATATTTACCTAGGGCCTAGCCTGCACCAGGCACTGCGCTGGGTGCTTGGGATGCCAGATGAGGAAACACAGCTTCTGTCCTCCAAGGGCTTATGAGCTAGAGTAGTATCCCTCAAATGTCATGTTCTCACAAGGCACTCGGGGGTCTTGTTAAAGTAGATCTGAAATTTTGCATTTCTAACAAGTCCTCAGATGATGGAATCAGGAATGCAGTGTTCCTTCGTGCCTTCTGGATGCTTCTAAAAACCCTAATGCATGAGGCATGATGAAATCAATCATCTATAATTTTTAAAAAAAATTTTATGTGTATTATTTTTGAGAGAGAGAGACAGAGCATGAGCAGGGGAGGAAGAGAGAGAGGGAGACAGAATCTGAAGCAGGCTCCAGGCTCTGAGGGGTCAGCACAAAGCCAGATGCAGGGCTTGAACTCACAAACGGTGAGATCATGACCTGAGCCAAAGTCGGACACTTACCCAACTGAGCCACCCAGGTGCCCCCAGCATCTATAATTTTTAAATAGTCTCAGTGAATCCAGTGTATAGCCAAGGCTGAGAACCATTGATCTATATTAGACTATATTAGTTTCTTACGGCTGCCATAACAAATTGCCATAAATTTAATTATCTAAAACTACCCAAATTTAGCATCTCACAGTTCTGGATGTCAGAAATTCAAAATAAGTCTCACTAGATCAATCTCACTAGCATCAGGGTATAGATAAAGCTGCAGTCCTTTCTGGGGATTTCAAGGAAGAACATTTTTTCTTGCCTTTTCCTGTTTCTAGAAGCTGCCACATTTCATGGCTTGTGGCCTCTTCCATCGACTCTGATCAAGTCTGATCACATTGCATCACGCTGGCTCTCTGCCCCTCTCTTTGATTTGTAAGGACACCTGTGATTATATTCAGCCCACCCAGATAATCCAGGATAATCTTCCCAACTCAAGCTCAGCTGATTAGTAAGGTAGCATTATTTACCAATCCTTGGGATTAGGACATGGACATCTTTGGGGGACCCAGGGACCATTATTCTGCCTACCACACAGCCACGAAATAAGATTAAGTCGCACAATGTGGTTTCTGCCTTGAAGGGGATAATGCACAGATGGGGCGGTTCTTATCCAGGCTTCGAAAAGGGAGACGAGACATGACATCGGAGGATTTTCTGGGGGAAAGCACTGCAGAACTCTGTCCTGGCTCTAGAGAGCCGATTGTCAAATTGCCAGGAATACCACCCAAAACAACCATCGGTGGCTTGAAATCAGCCATGGGAGGAATATTTACATCGTGGAAAATGATGAATGCTACAAACGAGGCATGTGTTTTTCTTTCCCAGAGATTCCGTTGGTAACATTTACTAGCACACTGCTGACGAGATGCCCCAGAGGTGAGTCTAAAAGAGTAGACATGAATCAGATAGATAAGACACTTACCTTTGAAGTATGTCTGCTCTTATTAAATATAGTATAAGTTCCCACTGGATAAGACCCGAATTTCAATGCCTCAAGAGCAAGGCTTCTTAGACCTTGATATGTGCACAGATCATCTGGGGATCCTGCTAAAATGCAGATCTGATTTAGGAGTTCTGGGTGGGGCCAGAAAAGAAAAGTCTGTTTTTCTAACAAATCCCCAGGTGATGGTCAGAATGCTCGTCCAAAAAGCATACCTTGTGTAGCCAGACTCTAGAGCTGCGGTGTCTAAACGTGGTCACAAAGCAATCCACTGGTAGAGAGAAGATGATTCTAGAATTTCTATTTGCACACTTCACCAACCGAAGATGCCACTGAGCACCATTATTTTTTGTACATTAGGGAAAATTTTTAAAAGCTACCAATTAAACTGGACATGCTATTAATGGTAAGATGCATCTTAACTCCAGAGATATTACAATGTGACAAAAATGCATGTCTTCGAATCAATAAAATGCGGTTATCTGTACTTAAAATTTTTTTAAATAAGAAATTACACTTACCGATATTCACTACATGGACAGACACTGGAGCTCTTCTCAGGCCACGTGTACTGTTCTGAATGTGTATAGAGCAGAGACACCCAGAGGAGAAAGTGGGGGTCCCACACCCAAAGGGGATAATGGGGTATCTTCGCTTTTCAATGCACTTTTGTTGGGGACCCATTTGTTTTAGTTTTTATTGAGTCAGAGATTATGTTATCTCATTTTAACTAAAATAGCCATCATAAAACAGATGAATGGTTTAAAAGGATTTCTGTGGTTTGAAGTTAACACCAATACTATAAGCCTCAGTAAGCAATAAAAAAGGCAGAACCGACATTTCTCCTCTTCGTGTGAGTTCTGCATCTGTTAGATTATGCAGGAAAACAGTGATGGTCTAATCAGATCTGACAAGACATGGGGGGCGGGAAGAGAAATGATCAGAAACACTTTTTGAAGTGTGGGTTTACATCCATTTTTATTAGCGATGCATGTCCCCTTTGGGACCATGAGTATCAGTTATTACGGTGGGGCTTGTATATAATTCACACACATCCTTAGGGAGAGCCGTCTGCTCACTGCAGGTTCCCAGGGACCCTGGCTAATGGAGCTTCGGTGAGCTTGAATGCCCTGGGGGTGCTCACACCAGCAATTAAATGCTCTGGTTTGAAAGTGGTACATGGCTTTTTTTGTTTACAATTCATTGGCCTAAACCAATCATATTGGCCCAAATACAAGGAGACCCAGAAGTGCCACCCGGCCAACAGGACCAATGTCAGCCTGAGTACATTTTCTTCACTAGTTGTGTGTCTCCTGCCCATCTGGGGTCATGGTCATTGCAAAATACAGACAGCGCTTGATGCTCTATGTTAGGAGAAGCTGTCCACATCCACCTGGCTAGCCTGGAAAAATCTCGTCTGGGCTTTGAACTGCATTTGAATATGAAAATGTCTAATATTTGGGGAAGTCGCAAAGTTTATGAACAGATGATAGAGCCAAATCATGAAGAAATAGCCTTGAAAACTTGTCTGAGTCTTCTGAGTCAGCCCTATTCTGTTCCAGGGAATGACAACATCCCCTCTTAGCCTTGTGCCAAGAACTGAGTTAAGGAGATCTCGCTTCCTGGCTGCAGTGGGCACGAAGAGTAAATGAGGTTGGACTTTTATCACCTTGAAGAATGGGTTTAATCAGGGGGGAGGATGGTACCCAGGAAGATCTTGGAAGCAAGGCTCGTTCAGAAAAACAAAAAAATGAAAAAACAGAAAAACGAACCCGGTGCAGATCATCTGTCTGAAGAGAATCCAGAGTTATAGGGAATGTGTTCCACCTACAAAGGTTATATATACATCTCGATTTTTAAAAAGAGCTCCCAGTGGTATAATAAGCCCCAGAGAAGAGGTACTTTGGGACAGCTCCATAGGAATGTGTCAGAGCTGAGTCGTGCACGAAGCAAGCTTCATTCACATTTAATACTGAGTAAATGAGTGGGAAACAAAAGGGGATGTTGGACTAGGATGTAATTATTCATCTGTAGTGGCTCCCAGCCTGTGTCCTCTTCTCATTAGAAGAGCATCCTCTCTTCATCAGGAACGGGCGCCCTCTCCCCAGTTTCCTTGCCTGGGAGCGGGTGATGTTCAGAAGGAGCAGTAGTAGCTGGGGGAAGTCATCCCCGTGTGCCCCAGGGAGGAGAGAGCATGCTAGGCAAGGAGAAGTCATTCCTGGAGTCTTTGCTATGAAGCTGGGGTCAGAGGTGGGAGGAAGGAGGGGAGGTAGCCCTGGGAGCAGATAAACAAGGGGATCTGCTCTGGGAACTTGTGTCGTCCTGAAGCTGTGGCTAGTTTGGCCTGTTGAATCAAAGCTGGGATTTTTAAAAAAATTATGTGAATATGAAAGTTTTTTTTTTTTAATGTTTATTTATTTTTGAGAGAGAGACAGAACACGAGCAAGGGAGGGGCAGAGAGAGAGGGAGACACAGAATCTGAAGCAGGCTCCGGGCTCTGAGCTGTCAGCACAGAGCCCCACGTGAGGCTTGAACCCACAGAACATGAGATCATGACTTGAGCTGGAGTCAGACAGTTAACCGACTGAGCCACCCAGGCACCCCTCTAAATATGAAAGTTTTAAAGGGCTTCGTAGTTTCTTCTGAGAAGTCATCCCGGAAACTCCCAGGCCAGGGGAGGTGCCCCACCTCCATGCATCTGTTCTAGGGTCGTCATCACACAGAATAAGTACATACATGGAATTGCTGTGCTCTACCCACTGGACTGCGAGCTCCCAGAGAATGGAGACTGTGTCATCCCCCTGGTGTGTGACACATAACACGTACTTGGCACATTTGATTTAAAGAATGTGTAGTTGGGATAACTCATTTCAAGCCCTCAACTGAAAACACTATTGAAATCCCATGGAGGACCTATTGCTATGTTTATAAGACTTGTTTATAGGGCTTGTTTATAGGACTCCTTAGCCTGGAGTCTACTCTATGCCCCCTGTGGGAGGGGGTTCAGTTCAAGCATGGCATTCAGGGTGGGTTGGGTATGTTCGATGAAGCTGAATGCAATATTTCACGTGCATGTTCATTTTTCCGGAGCAAGTGCCCATCGCAACTTTGTATCAGCTTTTCAGAATGACTCATGGCCTCAAAAAAGCAGAAGAAATTCATAGGCTTGTGTAGCGTTTGGCCTCGGCCCCTAGTGGAAGAGGGGGGATGGGAACGAGTTCTGGTTTTGTAGGACAGCACCTGCTGTCTGCTGGAGCTACGGAGGGGCAGGCAGTCACTTCTAGGCCCTGCCTTGTGCAATGAGATAAATCATGATTGGATTGGAGTCTTGGAGTTTCACCATTTTGGATTTTAGAAGGCACTGAGCAGTGGAAGAGACCTTGGAGAGTAGCAATCCCAAAGAAGATGTTGAAGTCAAGGAGATAGGGACGTTGCCTCGTGATGTAAGAGTTGCTATATGCAAGAGACTCTGGAGAGCAGAACTGGGATGAGAAGGGGATGTGACAGGGAGGCCATTTCTGCTCTTATGGAGGAAGAACTTTCTCCCAGTTAAAACTGCTTGAAAATGGAATGGTCTTTTCTTCAAAGGTAGTGAGTTCCTGGTCGCTGGAGAAATTCAAGCAAAGGCTGAATGAACAAATGGTGGGGCTAGAGTGAGGGTAATAATCCTAAGGCTCTGAGTTTTCCTTTCGGTGTCTCCTTTCCAAATAAGTCCATTCATTTTGAAAGGTCAAATTTCACTTTTCTTAATTTGATTCCTGTAAGAGACTCTCTTTTGCCAGCTTTACCCACAGTGTGCAAGCTTTTGTCTTCAAGCTGACGTCAAAGAGGGTGCAGGCAAGCTGACTGTAAATAAATGGATGAGATTCTGAGCAAAATCTCTCTGAATAATGGACTGAAATATATGCTTCTAGAATGTGAAACAGATAAGCAAAATCGCTTTTATTCTGATGTACTCTGTTTTCTCGAACATCCTAGAAGCAACCTCTCTTGAAGACTGAACTGTCGGAGCCAAAGGCTCTGAAATTAATGGAATGCAATTTTCTGCCATTTGTGATAAATCTCTGGCCTTTTTATGCACATGAAAGTCTTAGGGATGAGCAGAAGCAAAGCTACTAACCGAGAGGTTATTTCGACAAGCTTCCCCCAGCCATCCCTCTATTGTCTTTTCCTGATCACAGCTTTTTGTTTTGCGCTGAATAACAATAAAATAAAAAATGAGAACAAGAGAGACAGAAAACCAACGACGCAATGTTCAGCCAACAATGCAAACAGAATAAAAATGTTCTTCTATTTTAGACAAAAGGAAAAGAATTTAGTTAAGGGCAAAAAAAAAAAAATCGTGCAACTTTATAAAAAGCAGCATTGGGAATACTGTAACTTTTCTGAGCCACACAGAGTTTCAACTAGAATGTTGTTTTCGGTTCTAATACATCCTTGGGCATTGTGGACAAACAATTCCTGGTTAGATCCTTGTTGCTTCGGGCTTTGCTCAGCTAAGTTCCTCTTTCAGGCTCAGAGCCCAGTCCCCTATGTGGAGGAATCCTGATCTTTACTGATCTTGCTTTAAGCATACCATGCTTTTGAACTTGTCTTTGGGCCTCTCCTCCCTCTGCCTGGGATGTCCAATCCTGTGGCCAGCTCACTTCCACCGCTGGAACTAAAACAGCTCCATCCCCAGTCCCACAGCCAGATGCTATCAATGTATCGCCCTTTCCATGGTCGTCAGGACGCATCTCGTGATCTTGTATGTTTACTTATTTACTTGCATGTTGTCTGTCTTCCTCAACTGAGATCTGATCATCTTCCTCCGTAGAGTTCCTTGGCTGCTTTGAAGCACAGGCTGTCAAACTGTACCTACCCGGCCTCCTCCCTTTTTTGCAATTATCGGATGTTCTCCTAAAGGCTCCTCCACTTGTGACTACTTCATAAGCTGATTTACTGTTTCTCTTTCTATCGCTCAGAATGCTTGGTGACTTCCACAGTCACAGAAAACATCTCCGGCGTTTCAGTTCCTTGGCTTTGACGTTGCCCCTACTCTTACCCTCCTCTTTAGCCACCCAGGGCCATGCATTCATCTTTACCTATGTCATTTCATACAGACCCGGGACCTCCAACCCCTGACCCACTCACCGCTCACTCTCTTTCCCCAGCTTCTGCCTGCCTCCCTGCTTACCCCGTTCAGATTCCTACATCCATCTGCAGACTGCTGCCTTTTTTTCATTATCATAAGCTATCTCGCCCCTGTCTCACTCTTGGTAGTTGCCTGGCAAAATTCCAGTCCTGATTAGATCCAACTCTTCGCCGGCTCCTCACCTGCAATCATGGCTGGAAAACATACGTACCTCAGATTGATTTGTCTCATTTTAAATTCATGACCACAAACCTCTAGTGAGCCCTTGCTGCTGCCGGGTAGTGCTCTACATTCCGCTAGTTAATTCACTCTCTTACTCTCCGAGAGGACTATTTCGTACGTTCTCCTCTCTCCTCAAACCCCTCCATACCTATCCACCCCTCACTCTCAGCTGCTAACCTCACATGTCCTTCCGGTGAGAAAATAGAAGCTCCCACTGGTGCGTCTGCCTGCCTGCCTGCACCTGGAACCTGCAGAATGATGTGTCCATTCCTCCATTGAAGGCCAAACACTCCATCTTGCACTGGATCTCCTCCCCCTTCTGTCCTCAAGGACCCTATACCTTTTTCTCCTCCATCATCAATCCCCCTCCCCCCCATCATCCTCATCAGCACAGATCGCCAGAAAATCTGTCGTCTTAAAAATAAAGGGACCCCTAGGGGCGCCTGGGTGGCTCAGCCAGTTAAGCATCTGACTTCAGCCTAGGTCATGATCTCGCCTTTCCCGAGTTCGAGCCCCACCATTGGGCTCTGTGCTGACAGCTCAGAGCCTGGAGCCTGTTACAGATTCTGTGTCTCCCTCTCTCTCTCTGCCCCGTCCCCACTCACATTCTGTCTGTATCTCTCAAAAATAAACATTAAATTTAAAAAAAAATAAATAAATAAAGGGATCCCTTGACAGCACAACCTTCTCCAGCAGCTGCCTCACTTCTCTGGGCCCCTTCCTGGCAAAACTCCTTGACAACTTGACCACACTTGTTATCTCCACACGCTCATATACTGTTCTCTCTTGAATGCTCTCCAATCATGCTTTTCTCCCAGCCCCACCTCCCCTTCCCCTAGAGCCATTGTCAAGGTCCCCAGTTGTCTTAGTCAGCTCAGGCTGCTGTGACAAAATGCCATGGACTGGGGGGCTTAAGCTACAAACATTAACTTCTCATTGTTCTAGAAGACCTGAAAGTCCAAAGGTGCTGCTGGCCAACTCGCTTCCTGGGAAGAGCTCTGTTCCTGGCAGGGCAGACGGAGCACTCTCATCAGCCCTTCCTATACCGGCACTAATCCTGTGATAGAGGCCTCGCCGTCATGACCTCATCTTAACATAATCAGCTCTCAAAGGCCCAGCCATCAAACTGGGGGTTAGCATACCAGCCTATGAATTTGGGTGGGAGCCGGGGCGGGGGGGACACAAACCTTTCATCCCTAACTCCAGTGATCGCCATGTTGCCACATCCAGGGACCCATGCTCAGTTCTCATTTACTAGACCTCTTGGCTGCATTTGGCACAGGTGATCCTTCTTAAAACCACTTCTCCACTTGGTTCCCAGGGCACCATCCTTTCTTGTTCTCCCACCTCACTGGCTGCTCCTTCCCAGTTATCTTTGCAGCGGATCCCCTGCCCAGCATCTTAATGGTGCAGGTCACAGCCCTCGGTTCTTAGACCTCATCTCTCTACTGTGCTCTCTCCTTGGATGACCTCATCCAGCCTCACAGCTTTAGAGATGACCTCTCAGATTTTTATCTCCAGTTCTAAGCTCTGTGCTGTACTCTGAACTTGAATATTCAACTGCTTCCGTTTATCTCCACGTGGCTCTCTAGTGAGCACCTCACACGGGGGCACGTGCAAACTGAATGCACAATTTCTGTACCACCCTCACCCCTGCCTGAGTCTCTCTTTCCCAGGAATCTCCAGCTCTGTCAATGATGCCGCAATGTATCCAGTTTCTCAGATCAACCACCTAAGGGTCACCTTTGACTCCTGTCTCACACACACCCCCCATCTAATTGATCAGCAAATTCTTTTGATTCTATCTTTAAAACATGTCCAATGTCACCACGTCCACCAATACCACCCTGGTCCATTGGATTATTACAGCCCTCTTCTCACCAGTCTCTCCACTTTCACCGTTGGCCCCTTAGATGCATTCTTTCCACGTAGCCACAATGATCCATTAAAATATAAAGCAGATAGGGGCGCCTGGGTGGCTCAGTCAGTTAGCGCCCGACTTCGCCTCAGGTCATGATCTCATGGTTCATGGGCTCGAGCCCCACGTCGGGCTCTGTGCTGACTGCCAGCTCAGAGCTTGGAGCCTATTTCAGAGTCTGTATCTCCCTCTTTCTCTGACCCTCCTCTGCTCACACACTCTCTCTCTCTCTCAGAAATAAATAAAACATTTAAAAAAAGAAACCTATAAATAAATAAATAAATAAAATGTAAACCAGATCATAAGCACTTGCCCCAAACTTCCAAGGCTTCTCAATACTCTTAGAATAAAATCCCAAACCCTTAAGGATGTCTATAAGAGGTTTCACATCCCGTCTGGCCAACAGTGCTTTCTGCCATGGTGGAGATATTCTGATGTATATTGTTCAATATGGTAGCCACAAGCCACACGTGGCTGTTGAGCACTTGACATGCAGCCAGTGCAACTGAGGGATTGAATTTTAAATTGTATTCCACTTGAATCCAAGTCACCACATGTGGTTAGTGCCCACCGTATTGGACAGTACAGCCTACCCAGCGTCTCCGCCTCTGTCTGCCACCCCCTCCCTTCTCTCACTTGGCTCCAGCCACACTGACCTTCCTGGGGCTCCCTTGAACAATTTTAAGCACATTCCTGCCTCATGGCCTTTGCACTTGCTCTTCTCTCTGTCTGGAATTTGCTTCCCCAGGACATTCAAATGTCTTATGTCCTCTCTTTCCTCTGGTCAAACATTGTCTCCTCAGAAAAGTTTTTCTGAATGCCCTATGCCAATAAAAGCCTCACCTACTAGTCTCCATCTTCTCTTCCTACACTTCATTTTCCTTCTTGGCACTTCTTACCACCCGGCACGATGTTACAGACTCGTTTATTTGCTCATCATCCATCTCCTCCAGTAGGTTATAAGCTTCATAAGGCAGAGAGTTTATTTTGCTCCCTGTTGTGTCTCTTGTGCTTAGTTGATGGTTTGATCGTTAGTTGAATGGATGAAACAGCCTCCTTCCAAGCCAAGAGTAGGCACCTATGCTAAGTACAGTAAGGATACAAAAGAAGCCCTAGGTAGGGGCCCCGTCCAGAAGCCACAGGAGAAGCCTTGGCATTGCCAACAGGTTTTGGGTAAGGCGGAAGGGCTATGTGGGTTGCGGGGCTTCTCTGTGTGAGGTGTGGATGGGTGCATCTGTAGAGGTTCACTTGGAGAACAGAAGCGACAGAAGAGATTGTGGAAGAAGAGTGTGGCTGAAAGGGCCGAATAGGACCTGGGCAGGTCTCCCAGGCCAGGGGAATCTTTTGAGCAAGGACATGGAGGCCACAGACCAACAGGAAGCCTTCCTCTCTCTTGTGTGAGGCCCCCTGAACTCATGCGGGGTGGGGGTGGGGGTCCTGCAGCGTCTGCTGGCCCACACTGTCTAAAGCAAACTTGTCAGCCTCACCCTCCAGGGTCCACTCTAATGGAGCTCTGACCTGTTCACAATAACTTTTTACAGGCTGTCTGTTATTTCTTCAGCGTTACCTTCAGTTGTCTGCCTCCTCCGTGTTTCCTCGCTGTATTTCATTTAAAATCACTCAGGCTGGGGATGCCTGGGAGGCTCAGTCGGTTAAGTGGCTGACTTCGGCTCAGGTCATGATCTCACGATTTATGGGTTTGAGCCCTGCGTCAGGCTCTGTGCTGACAGCCAGCTTGGAGCCTGGAGCCTGCTTCAGATTCTGTATCTCCCTCTCTCTCTGACCCTCCCCTGCTCACACTGTCTCTCTCTCTCTCTCAGAAATAAATAAATTTAAAAAAAAAAAAACATTAAAATCACTCAGGCTGAGGAGGAAGAAGCCCCTTTGGGCCTTGGATCTAAGCTATTTACCCCAAGTTGGTTTTACCTGTAACAAAGTAGATTCTGATTTCCATGTCTATTTCGGGCTTAAAATCTGGAGATTTGATGCGTTGGCCTCCTCAGAAAGCCCAACACCTCCAGAATCAGTTGAAAATGTGGCCTCTTCTGGAAGGCTTGCCTGCTTTCCAGCAGACGCAGGGGCTCCTCTGGCTTCTGTAGCAACTTGCACACACTTGACAAGGGGCTTTGACACTGTGTTGTGGCATCCAGCCTGTGCCTGCTCCTTGTGTGTTCCTTCCGCCATCAGCTCAGAGCAGATGCCCAGTAACCTTTCCCTGAAATCCCTGAATGGAAGAGACAGCCCTCACTCCTGAGATGGGGCAGCACGAAGTCTCGGCCAAGACCCAAGCCCAGTTTTGGAGTGGCCACGGCAGGCCTGTCCCAGAGGATAGCTTTAACACTATGCCAAATCCTTACCTCTGTTCTCAAGGCTCCACAGCACAGCCCCCAAAAACCCAAGCTTAAAACGATTTTCTGGGATTCAGGCCTTGTCTTTGGAAAAGTGTAGGTTTCTCTCCACGTCCCGCTCCCCACCGTACACTAACACTGCCTGTGTCTGGCTGCTCGGTACGTCCTTCCATTGGGTCACCAACTTTGGATAGAGAAAGCCAGATGCTACAATTGAAGACCAAGCACTCTGGATCCTAGCCGAGACCAGCCACATGTGAAGAGATGCATTTCAGACAACTGAGTCATTTGGATATGAACTGGGTAATATGAAGGATTATTGTTCTGTGAGTTTTCTTGGGGTGATAAATCTTTATATGCATACTTCAAGTTTTTCTCAGAGATGCACACAGCAGAATTGACAGGTAAAATGGAATTTGCCTCAAAACACAGTGGAAAGTGAAAGGACGAGGAAAAGATGAAACAAGGCTGGGAGAATGTTCATAATATTTGAAGCGAGGTGATAGGTACATAGCATTTCATTTTCCTGTCGCCACTCTTGTATATGCTTGAAATTTTCTATTAAAAAAAAAGAGTCAACCTCTTGGCTTCTCCTCTTTCAAGGCTACAAACTAACAGAATCCCTTTGAGGCCCTAGAGGGTCACCTCTACATGGAGTGTCCTGTGCACTTTTTGTCTGAACCTGTTTCTTTCTATCTATCCGGTTAAGAACCCACAGATCTGTTAGTAGGACAGCTTTGTTAATAATCATTGGGTTCAAAACTTCTTGAGTGAAATGGGAAGGACACCAAGCTTAAAAGAAGGATAAGGTGATGCCACTGCAAAGGTCAAAGGGATTAAGGGAGCCCAAAGGGGTCTGGCCCCTGGTCTAGGGCATGACCTTCATCACACTGAGAGAATTTTCCTGCTGCAGAAATAGCCACGCGAGCTGGGGTGGATGAAAGCAGAAGCTCCAGGCCCCTGGCTTTGCTGACTGTGAGCAGAATTTGCCCCCCCCCAGGGCCTAGTGCTAGGCCCAGACCACCCGGCAGTGGGACTAATTAAGCTAGGAAAGGTCACTGATTCATAATTTATGTGTAAATGGCTCTGTTTAACCAGCAGCCCCTCCTCCACAAGGTGCCCACTCCGGCACGGAGGGAGAAGGGGCCATTTTAATTTTTCCAGGCCAACAAAGACACCTGCGTACCTTACCTGGGGCAGGTCCCTCCTGCTGGAGCTGAGGACGATTTCTGTTGTGGGCCCATGACTGCTCATAGGTAGTTAAGGTGTTCAGTATTTGAGGCCACTCAGCAATCACTTACCACGTCTGAATAATAATCATAGAGCCACCGTTTATTACTATGGGCTAGGTCTCTTTCAGGTATCACTACTTTTAAACCTTCCTGACACCTCACAGTTGGTCAAATTCTCCCCTTTTACAGATAATGAAGAAAAAAGGAAGCTAGGGGATGGTGGTGGTATGCATATTGAATTAATCAGACTCCCAGGATGAAATCTGTCTCTGACAGAACTCTAAGGCCCATGCCCTTAACCTCGCTGGGCCTCACCCGTCGTCCATTGTCTTGGGCTGAAACTGTGGGTCATCCAACTCCGTTTACTCTGGTCTTATTCCCTGCTTTTGTCACACAGGCTGGGGTGGCTCGACTACTCATCTGAAGGCTGGCAGAAACTAGAAAAAAAAGGAAGCTTTCTGTTCTACCCTAAATTCCTTAAGCTCAAGCCACTCAGCCACACAGCAGGCCAACAACCTAGGAGGGCAAGCGTGAGACGTGTATATGTGTTTTTTGCCTGGGGCCTGGCCTGCTCTGTGTTGACGCCATCCCCCTGGCCTCTGAAATCCTGGGTCTGTGTAGCTGGGACCCCTGGGCCCGGTGGCCTCTGGCTTTGGTCTCTGGTTCCACACAGGTGGCCACGTGGCTGCCTCTGCAGAGCTCATGGTGAAAGCCAGGCGCTCCTCATCCCTGCTATTTAGCTGGCGGCCCCTGGGAATCCAGCAACAGCCCTGCGCTACTGGCCTCATCCTTTCCGGGCACCTGGTGACTGTCCAACCAGAGGCTGTGCTTTGGGAATCCGACTGTCCCAAACTTATTCATCCAATCTGTAATTTCTTCCCACGGCTATTTGTAAAATTGCTGGTCTGTCATTGCACACTGCGGAGACCCAAAGAAGAGGGTTTTGCTTCTCTTGGGTGGGGGTGTTAAGGGGGCCACCGATTCCCCTGGAAGCAGAACGAGGAGGTGGCAGCGGTGGCAGCTCTCGGGTAAAACCGAGACAAAGAAATGAGATCCTGGGTTCAAGGAAGAAGGTTCCTAGGGGCAAGGGGCCCATCAGGCAGCACGGGCCCTGATCTTCTCTGCTGGAGATGCCTCGAGTGCCACTGCGGGGATGAGGCTCCCCTGGAGGGTCGCCCTGTGGCCCTGGTCCAGGTGACCCGGCCCTCTGGGAAGATGTCAGCGCTTTAGCTGGAAGACCTGAAAAGCAGATGTTCCGACCACAGGGCCGTTTCTAGGAACTCCAGTTTGCGGACAGGTCCCTCTCCCCTGAGGTCTGTGAACCTTCCGTTTGGCTTTAGACACTTCGTAGTTATTCCTTCTCTCCCTGGTAAAGGAGAATTGATCAAGTTAACTCCCCCCCCCCCCC
>NW_027527549.1:1034974-1177633 GCF_008692635.1 Crocuta crocuta | reverse complement strand
CCACCAAATTTCAAAACTCCCATCTCAGCTAATTCATTCAGTGAGGATTGGTGGAGCACCTGCCATGTAGCAGACGTGACAGCCGGGGCTGGGGACACTGATGTGAACAAAATAAGACACAGAACTTCCATCGCGCTGCTGACGGCCTCTCCCTATCTGGTCTAGGAGATAGATCATTAAATAAATAATTACCATAAGCCTCAGGGCTTATGGCTGGTGCTTTCTTGGCCAGTGAACTGCCTTAGCAGGATTGCCTAAGCTCCACTTAGAGCCCCGAGGGCAGCACAAAACCATGAAAGCCACCAGGCCCACATCCAACCAGCTCAGCTACCAATCAGAAGGGCTTTCAGAGAAAACGAGGCTTCCCTTTACTGTGCTGTTTGGCCCTAACAAGTGAATCCAATGAATAATGAAAAGCCCCCTGCCTCACCTACCCCCTCCCCACCAGCCCCCACCCCAGGTGAGCACAGCTGTGAGGGGAGCGATAGGTTTTTGGCAATTTTCATGCACAAGAATCATAAAGAATTGGCTGTGCGATGAGCCAGGCCCTCCAATCCACCTCCTTCTAGGGCTGGAGGCACCACCCACTCTCTGAGCATCCCCAGAGCTGGGGGGCTGTGGCCTGGCTGCTTGCCACTCCCAAGTCCGCTTGGTCTGGAAGTTTCCTCTGCATCCGGGGCCCTTCACTCCAGCAACCTCCTGTCCCTCCTCCTCCTTGAGCCACAGGCGTCACCATCTTCCTCCTCCTTCCCTGTTCTGCCCACCCTCTTTCCCTGGGCGGCGAGGTTGCCTCCCCTCAGTGGGTTCTGGCCTTCCCTCCATGATTACCTCGGAAGTTTCAAGACTTGCTCTCTCCATCCTATGGAGATGGCTGAGAGTTTCTAAACTCTCAGTGGCCTCCCAGAGGGCGAGCGCGTCGGAGAATCTGTCAGGTGCTTTCAGGAGTGTGCCTAAAACATCCCCCTGGGGCGTGAGTCTGAGTGTGGTCTATGCACGTATGTCTAACTGCTGGATTCTGCATGTGCACACTGTGTGTGTGTGTGTGTGTGTGTGTGTGTGTGTGTAGGGGAAATAATTACTCAGAATGAAACAAAATATGTTTCCATCAGGCTTAGCTGCGGTTCCTTCCAGCAGCCTAAACAAACACAGCATCACCCGCCCACAACTCCATTACTTGGCCTTGGTGCTGGGCGGTCTCCCCACAGCTGGGGCAAATCAAATCCCCTATTACCAGGGCATTAGCTAGAGTCCCTGGGGTGGCAGACCACAGCTACCTACCCCAAAGGGCCAGTTGCCCCAACGGCTACCGGGTGCCTCCCTCTTTAACCTTAGTCATGCTCTCCTCCTAGGCCAAGCTCTCCCTCCCCCCCTTCATCCTTGTGCCTTTGTTGTCTGCCCCTCCCCCAGCTCCCTAGGCCCCCTGATAATTTGGGATAATCTAGTCCCTGACAGAGCCACCCTGGGCCCAGCCAGCTGGGAGGTTGGGAAGCAGAGGTCAGAGAAGAATGTGCGTGCAAGGGTGAGGGTGAGCAGAGAGCGGCAAGAAGGGAGGGAGCGAGTGGGAAGGGAACTCCTCATTCCCCATTAGCAGTGCTAATTGTACATTAATGACTTCGTGTTATGATCAGAAATGTATCCTGGAAAACAGTCAGCTGCCCCAGCAGACACACACTCTTCCTCCACAGCGATGACTTGACACTTGAGAACAAGGAACTGTTTCTTCGCATAAAGAAACTTTCCATGGTCCAAACTCCGGTGAGTTCACAGGGGCACTGGAGCTGCTTCCTCTGGTGTCGTCAGGATCTCCTGGAGGGCAAGGGTGATGGCTTCCCTGCCTGCCTTCCCACTGCCATGAACAGCTGGGCTCTCCATACAAATCCCGCTGACACTGAGGACTAGAGGGGTGAATGCGGGATTGCCCTAGGGCCAAGGCTCCTGTCTCTCACCCTGGCCCCCATCTGTTCTCCGGCCAAGAAACCTGCTCACTCCCCCTTTTGAAAATTGCAGATTTTCGTCCCCAAGTCTTATCATGGGCTGTTCCTGTGTTCTTCAATTTCTTCCAGTCTCACCTGCCTCAAATCTCAAAACTCTCCCCACTAAAGAAGCCTTCCCTGACTTGACCCATTTAACTCAACTCCAATTCTTCTAGCCCTCACATTCTTACTTTGCCCTATGTTATGTTCACACACTCACCTCTCTTCAAAGTGGTGGCCGCTCACTGAATGTGCATTCGATGTGAAGCACTGAGGACATAAAGATGAATAAGATACAGACCCCAGTCTGTAAAACTCTATGACAAGGATGGGCACTGCATGCAATGAGCTACTAAGAAGAGGGACATCTAAGACAGCTTGGAAAGTTACGGCAAGAGTTTTCTGAATGCCTTGTGTAATCACCTCCTTGAAACCTCCCAGGAAACTGATGAGAGTGATATTTCTATTATCATCTCATTTATGGACAAGAAAACTAAGGCACAGAGAGGTTTAGTAACTTGTCCACTGTCACTCAGCTACTACATGGCAGACCTAAGGTTTGAACCCAGGCAAACTGACTCCAAAGCCCACACTTCTAACCTCTATGCTTTATAGCATCCTGTAGGAATCAGCTGGACAAGGAAAAGGGGAAAGGTGTTCAGGGCACAGAGACAAGCAATTGCAAAGCTCCAGAATCTAGAGAGAGCACGGCAGGGAGGAGAAGAGGAATTGCAGGAACATAGAGCAAAGCATGGAAGTTCGGGTGGGATGTGAGGAGGAGAGATGGCAGTTATCGCTCTGTGAGCCTGGCACGGCAGCCTGAGGATATCAGGAGCATGTGGAGACGAGGCCAGATAGGTGGACGGAAGCCAGGTCTGGAAGGGCCTTGAATGCCATGCTCAAGAAAGTCAACCTCATCCTGAAGGCCCTGGAAGTCTACGAAGGATTTTAAATGAGAAGGTGACATAATCGTATTGTCTTGTAAGGCGGCTGGCATGATCAGAAGAGGAATGTCGAGTGGCTGACTAGGGCAGTGACAGGGGTGAGGGGGACAGTGGTTCAAACATTTTAGAGAGAAAACCAGGAAGATTCAGTGCCACACTGCATGTGGTGGATGAGGGGAAGGAGGGAAGAGTCAAGGAGGGATCTGAGATGTTTTAGTTTAGTTTGCTTTAGTTTTGTCTTTCTTTGAGGAGGTAGAGCAGGTTTGTGAGGGGAAATCTGAATTCTGTCTTGGACACCAGGGATTTAGGTCTGGGGTCAAGGTGTTTGAATGGGAATTTAGAAATGCATGTGTAGAACGGCAGAGAGACAGAATCTGGAGTGCCGAGGCTCTGGGCTCTGGCCTGCCTGGGTTCACATGCAGCTCTGTCACTTGGTACCTGTAGACTGCACATAATAAGGGAGTCATTGTGAGAAGTAAATGATATGGTCCCTATGAAGCCAGCAGGGGAGACCGGGAACAGAGTGCGAGCTCAGTAAACGTTTAGCGGTGCTACTCTTAGTATTAGCATTATTTAGTGTTTGAAGCCCTCAGGGTGGCTCAGATCACTCAGAATATGAAGAGACAGAAGAAAGGAGGGACAAGAGCTGAGCCCGGGAGAAAATGAAAAGGCCTGGAGGAGGCAGGAGAGAGAGTGAAAGGAAGGGAGGGGAATCCAGGCTCAAGTCACAGAAGAGAATTTCACAGTTGATGTGGGGGTGGGCAACTGCAGCAAGGAGGTCAAAGAACTCATTTGAAACCAATTCCACGCGTGGCCTCTCTCCACGGCTGATTATGTGCCCTCCCCCAGGAAAGGGCCTGTGTACTGAGGGCCCAGCACCCCCATGACTGGAGGCCAGTGCGGAAGGGAAATCACACAGGGCTCTATCTCGTGTGCCTGGCACCTAACCGGGTCTGCACAGGACCAGTAAGTGCTCCATGAATGAATGAACGATGTGAAAATGACAGGCTCAAATCCTGGCTCTGCTGCTTGCCAGCTATAACCCTGAGAGAGTTATTTGCAGCCTCTCTGAGGCCTCGCAACCCAAGTTAGGAGAATATCCCGTTCTCAGGGTTGTTGCATGAAGTGAGATAGCAAGTGTGAGAGTGCGGTGTAGAGCGTCACAGGCTTCACAAACGTATGAGACTATTAACAAAGGTTGGGGGCTGACTCATTAAAACCACTTACTGTACCTCTCACAAACAGCAGAGATGGAGATAAGTCTTGGTGGCCGGGATGGAAAAGGATTTTTGTCGTAAAGAACAGGCAGAGGCTGAAAGTGGGGGAACGAATTTATTCTCTCTAGGGTCTTCAGCTCCTCAATTCCACAGAGAGCCGCAGGCCACTGACTCAAAATATGTTCTGTTGATTCTTCTGCTTGCTTTCCATTGAAATCCAAGATTAAGACTTCCTGGTCCTGACAGAGCCCACTTGGAATTGTCATTTTAATTAGTTTTGGCATTTTATCTGGTTTCTTTTCCTTAGTGGAGCGGCCAGAGCCCTGAGATGGAAAACTCTCTCCAGGCTCCTTGGGGAGAATTCTAGTCTTTGGGGTCCTGGTCTTATAAGAATGTCGGCTTGGTTCTTTCCTGGAAGCTGGCCTCTGACCCAGACACAGCAGAGACTCCCTGAGTCGCCCTGTGGGGAGTCCTCTGTCTGTCAAGAGTGAGGCTGTCTGGCTCCAGCCCTGTGTTTTATCAGGGATGCTATCTGTCCTCCAGAGCAGCCACTGGGCCCCACATGCAACTGGGGTGGCTCACGTCAGAGGACCAAGAGCTTTGCAAAGAGACACAAGAGCAAACCTTTCACTGCTTTGAAATTTCTTTCCAAATACATTTTATTTATTATAAAGTCAATTTAAAAGTATTATAACCTTTTCTTTTGTAGAAGAAGAAAAAATTATGCACACCCTCCCCAGTACAAAGAAGTGGTATTAATCAGGAATCATAAGATTCTAGATTCTATCTCTCTGCCACCTCCTAGGGTGTGTGACCAGGGACCAGTCACTTAATTTCCCCATTTGCCAAATGGACTTTGAACATCCACCCATTCTGGTTGTTATGAGACTAAATGAGATCAATGCCTTCTTGGCAGGGTTCAGGGGCTTGCTCACGTGAAGAATGTGGGTCAACCACTGGACAGGGTGCCTCATGGATGTCCCTCTATGAACTGAGAGACAGACAGTTTTAACACCTGCCATGAATAAGTTACAGGATATTAGGTGTTTAATTTAACTCATATAGCCCTTGTACAGTATAAAGCAGGCCATAGATGTCCCATTTTACAGATGAGGAAGTTGAGGTTCAGATTGCTAAAGTACAGCACCTAAAGTGTGACAGTTGATAAGTGACAGAGCCAGGATTTGAACACGGGTCTCTCTGACTCCGAAACCTGTGCTCTTTCTTCTACACAAGGTCAATGTGAAGAGGAGCACACTTGGCTTCCCTTCTGGCTCTTCTCTCCCAATCATTCTGAGGCCTCCAGTAATACAGGAGAGCCTTAGGCACACCATGGCTACTCAGGTACAGCTCTAAAACTCTCCGGGATGATGTTGCCTTCCAACCTTGAACTTGCCTCTGCTTCCCTAGGCCCAGCCCGCTGAATGCAACTAGCCCTGTCCAGCCTTCCCAAGTCTGATCAGAAACATTACGCTTGAGCAGAGAGCATGGAACACAGATGGGGAAGGATTAAGAAAGAAGCAAACATACCCCTGCTTGGCTCCGGAGGTTTGAATTGTCACAGACCTTTCTTGGAACAGTAAGGTTGGACTCTCAAAAATACCTGGGCATACGTGCAGGGCTTTGCAATGTCTTCTGCATCTTTTTCAGAAATTCCAGGAAATTCTTCTGATGGCTTGGGATGGCATGGTTTGCAGCAGAAGGCACCCAGCTTTGGGTAGAATTGGCTATGTTGGTGTGAGGGAGGGGGACAAGGGGGTGACATTTGCTGGAAATACTGATAAAGCTGTTCTGTCAGAAACCCCATAGGGATTCCGTAGCAGTGTTTGTTTTAAATAGTGGTGTGAAGTATTCCCAGTCCCCGATACAGGGCATCAACTTCATCCTCCACCCGCAGTAGAATGGTGAACGTTCAACTGATTATCTGTTTTCTTAGAGTAAATGTAGAACCCTTGCACAGAGTGTCCACATGCTTCACTAGGCAGGAGGCGGGGGAGGTGGGAAGAGGAGATGGGCCCCTCACGGTAGGGTCAGAGCCCTCTTGGCTCCAAGCCACTTGACAAAGCAGCGAGCACACTTGTGTCTATTTCTCTCTGTCTCTCTCTGTACGTCAGACAATGGGCTACGAACGTCAGACTGCTCCCTTTACATCTCTGCTGGGGGCTTGGAGAGGAGGAGGGAATGGGGAAAGGGCTCCCTATTTAGAAATTGCATTGAGATGGAAAGACAATGTGACACATCGGCTCATGTCAAAGGAACCCATTCTTCTCGCCTACGGCATTAGCAATTTCCTACCGAGATTTAATTTTTTTTTAGCAATTATTATTTTGTTTCAATTTATTTTATTTGTAGCATAACTCAACAGACTTCCGCTGCTCACAGCAGAGTGGGGGGACCTGTCCAAGGTCAGTCACGCCACTGCCTGAGAGACTTGGGGTGGGGGCGGGGCATGAACACTTTGGCTATTTCTGAAGAAAGGAGGGCACACGAGTGAAAAGCTGCTAGTTTCTGCCTCAAACCTCCTCCCATTCTGCTTCCCACCCCTCCTCCAATCCCCCTCCCTGCTNAATGCTTCGGCCACAGTTGCAGATGAGATGAGAGCACTGGGGGAGGGCAAGCCCAAGGTGAGTCTGGACTTCTTTAGAGCAAGAAAAACTGCTCTTCTGCCCTCTTTCCTTTCCCCACTCAGCCTCCTCCTTTCCCTGCCTAGATCCTAGAATGTTGTTGCTGGACGGGGCCTCGGGGAGCTCAGCTAGCTTCATCATCTTACAAATAATGAAACTGACACCCTGAGAAGGGATGTGACTGCCCCGTGGCTGGTTTAGTGCACCAGTTCCGGAGCCCAGCCTCCCGCTGCCCAACCCAGTGCCCTTGTTTACCACTAGGCCATGCCATCTCTGCTCCTCCTTCTCTCTGCCCCACCCCTAAGTCAAAACTCAGATGGTCCTTCTCTGAAAGACAGAACTGAGGGGCAACAATTCTACTTCTTTCTACCTCCTTCCCTCTTCACTTCTGAGTGGGACCCTGCGAGTCTGAATTTGGTCTTATCACATAGGAGTGGGCTTGTCAGGGAAAGGGGTTTTAGAGAGGAAAAGTTCCCATCTCTACATGGTTTTTTTTTTGTTTGTTTGGTTGGTTTGTGGCTGGTTATGTGACCGCAGGTATCAGCATTAACTGGAGGGTAGAGAGTACATGAAGAAGACAACTAAGGTGGGCGTTTTTCTTAATATAAGAAAAAAAAAGTTTCTCTTATCTCCCTTTCTGAATGAGTATGTCTTCGTAAGTGTATCAGTCCCTCTGTCCCTCTTTCTCTGTTCTCTGTATCTCTCCCTGTATCTCCTGTATTTGTTTCTATATGTCTCAACCTCTGCCTCTATCTCTCTTGTGTCACTATCTGTGCCTCTGTTTCTCTCTGTCTCATTTCTGTCTCTTTTATACACACTGATTCACGCACTCCCAATTCAACAGTGACTGACCCGGGAGCCCCAGACCCTCCCCCAGCCCTGTCAGAGCAGTAACTCCTCCCTGCTCTGTTGAGAAATGCCAGGTCCAGAGCTGCTGCTGGGGCACCAGAGACTATGCAGAACCATTTGCCTAGTGTGGAGGCTGAATCCGGGAACAATGAGAAATTATCTGTTAATTCTCGGCTCCTGCCACCTGCTCTGCTCCAAACAGGCTCCTTTGCCTTCAGTTTAGATGTAAATTCCCCCACTCGTTGTAAAGCAAAATATTGATTTCCCTGCATCACAGGTCTGGGCCCTTGGAAGGTCCTGTGCTTTTTTATTCTCTGCAAAGGCAAAACAAGGCGCTTTGTTCTGCGAATTTCCCCAGGAACTCAGGAGGGGGAGGGAGAAATCGCCGCGGAGTGACAGAGTTGCCATAAACATGGGCAGAGAGCAGCTCTTCTCCATTTGTATTTTACATAAACACAAACCTGCTGCCTCGGAAACTGCTAATGAGCATGTAACAAGGGGCCTCGCAGGCACTGAGCTCTGCGTTGGGTGGTGGAGCGGGAAGTGACAGGGCTTCTGGGCTCCTCAGGTGGGTTCTAGAAGCACTGGGAAGCGAATGGGGGACTCCACAGCCTGACCAGTTCTTGGAACGGCAACCGAGCACCTCCTTCAGGAAGGTGGCCTAGATTGCATAGTGTCTCTGGGGTTGCATAGCTCAGTTTCTACCCCTCTCCTATCGTAGGCTCCAGAGATCAGGGTGGAAGGTCTGAACTCGCCGCAATTGCCCCTCCCCCCTTCCCTAACCCGGCGCCCACGCTAGGATTGCGGCAACTGGGCCTTCAGCACCGTGGACAGAGCCAAGGAGCGCGTCCCCAAAGCAAAACCCGCCTGGTCCGGCCTAGGTCCTCGCAGGCCTCGGCTTGGCGCCCAGCAGCTGCCGGGGGCTCTCAAGTCCAAGTGCCCGCTAGCGCGGTTGGCGCAGATGGCGCAGATGGAGACCGCCAGGAGCTGGGGCTCCGAATCCCCTCCCTCCGGAACGTGAGTCACCGCCCTAGCCACTTCCAATTAGCGTGTTAATTAGGAGGAAAGACCCTCCTCCCCCACCCGCCACCCGGCACACACCAGCCCCGCGGCTTCCGGAGGCTCCAGCTAAAGTTTCCTTCCCAGCTCCGGGGAAGCTAGAGCTTCGGGGGAGCCGCACACAGGAAGGGGCCCATCCGCCGACACGCCGAGGACGCAAGATTTTCGTGACAGGTGGCGGCCCGTAGATCTCCACGGCTGAGTGCGGTGCCTCGGAGCCCCTCGGCCAACCTGCTCCTGGACCTCACGCCGTAGTTCCTGGAGGGGAAGTCTGCCTGAAGTCTAGCCTCACCCCTGCCGTTTAGTTTTCGGTCTTTCTGGCCCCTGGTATGCTTCATAGTAAGATACATGATCTCCAGTGGTGTTCCACCGCTGCGAGGAGGTGGGTCTGGCGGGAACAGAGCGCTCTCTTGAAATGCCCACCATTCCTATTTGCCAGAAACTTTCCCCTCCCGTTGCCATGGAGAGAGACAGCCGCTGCCTCCCGTTGCCATAGCAACGTGCGGGTACCGTGGACCGCAGGATTGCGGGGCTCAGAAAGTCTTTCCGCAGTTCGAATAGCCCCGCAGTCTTAGGGTCTTCTGCCTCCAAAGCTGGGGACTTGGGGCCAGTCTGACTAACTTCTCCCGTTAGGCCCCTGGGCCAAGGTTCTGCCACTCCCACCCAGCCCTCTGTTAACGGGTTTATCTATTTCGTTGCCACTTGTGTGGCATGTGGCAGTTTACCCAGTGTGTTCGAAAACACGGTCTTTATATTCCCAGGCAGCCCGTGCTGCACTCGTAATCATTATACCCCTTTCACAGGGTGGCGAGTTGAGGCTCAGAGAAGCCCAAGGTCACACCAGGCAGCGAATGTGGGGTCAGATCCCAGGCTCCACCCTCCAGGGTGCTGTACAACCGGCTCCCCTGCTTCGATCCCGCCGGGACTCAGACCTGTCCCCGGGTGTAGAGGGGGCGGCCGTGAGGCGCCAGACTTGCCAGCTGCCGCGGGATACCACGTGAGGGGCGGAGACCCTGCGGGGAAATGATTAAAAGCTGAACGGAGCCGCAGGGGGCCGCTGCGGGGAGGGTCTTCTTGGGGCCGCCTTGCCCCGCCCCAGTCCAGCAGCAGCACGGGTTCAGGCGGCCGCCTGGAGAGCCGGGGTGTCCCGGGCATGAGCGGGGTGTGGGGGGCCGGGGGGCCTCGGTGCCAGGCGGCGCTCGCGGTCCTGGCCTCGCTGTGCCGGGCCCGGCCGCCCCCTCTCGGGCTGGACGTGGAGACTTGTCGGAGCTTCGAGCTACAGCCCCCCGAGAGGAGTCCGAGCGCGGCCGACCCAGGTAACGCCCCCTCTCTTCCTGGATTCTCGCCCCCGACCATCCTCTCTCCCCAGAGCCCCGGTCCCGGGAGCCCCTTAACCTAGACAGAGAACTCCGGCTCAGGATCCCGGATTCGGAACCAGCCTCAGCCAGTGCCCTGTTCCATCGCCCACAGGGCAAGCGGAGAGACGCGAAGGGGACCCGGGAGGCAGAGGGTCCCCGAGCCCCCTCCCGTGTGATTCTTCGGGGCTCTCGCGAAAAGCCGTGCTCCTTGGGCGCCGTGCCCCTCGGAGTGGGGGGCTCAGTTTCCCTAGAGTCTCTCCGCTCACCCCGCAGGCGATCTGCCTGGGAAGGGGGTCTGTGGAGCGAGTAGGAGACCAGCAACATCCCGGCAGAGGAAGCAACTCGGCTCTGGGGTTGTCGAGGTCCCAAGGTCCGCCTGTCGGTCTGCGCGTCCGTTCGTCTGTTCTCTCGGGGAACCCGTCCGAGCCCCCGGGCCTCTGGGAGAAACTTAGGTCTGCGAGCCCCACGAGGTCTTTGTGTCCGANACGTCTGGAGGGTCCTGGGCGGCCGGGAGCACCAGGTCGTTCTCCATCCGGGGGGGAGGGGCTGGGGGACAGTGCGAAGCCTCGAGAGGATGCGGAGTGGGGGTGGGGAGATCCTGCAGGGACCGCAGACACCACCCCTCCTTATGCCCCGGACCCTGACCCCGGTGGCGCCGGGCCTACGGCTAAGGAGGGTCGCCCCTGCGGTTCCGCACCAGCAGCGCGGGAACGGGAGGAAGGGGCCGCGAGAGGCGGGAGTTTCGTCTCCACGCGCGTCTCCAGGGACCAGAAGCCGGGGGCTGGAAAGGCGGTTCCCAGAGCAGGTGCAGGTGGGGTAAGCTTTCCAGAGGCCGCAGCTTTCAGGGCCCTGTTTTCAGTTGAGGTTAGAAGTCAGAGCTCTTGGCGGGTCCTAGGTTAGGAACAGGGACGGCTGAGGGAGCGGCGTAGACGGAGGGTGGTGGGCCAGGGGAGGACTGTGTGTGTGAGGGGATTGTGCCCAGCCTCGGGCGCATCTCAGCCCGGTGTGGGTCGGAGGGGGCGCTGCGCTCCCCGCGAGCGCTCTCTCTGGCCCTGGCGGGATTTGATCAATGGGTTGATTACTGCAGCAGAAGGGACTGAGGTTAGACATAAAGAAGAACTTTCAGAGGGCGGTACGGTGACGAATGTTGGAGAGGTAATTCTCCCTCTTTAAGAATCTCCTAATAGATTAGGCCCGGCAAGTATTATCAGATTTTGGTTTTCTGGTGCCACCCAACTCCCCATCTCCCCCAGATACACAATGCTCCCCAAGTTAGGGAGTCTCTTCCTGCTTGCCTACCCAGTTCCCTTCCATCGTTCATTTCCAGTGGGGCCCTCAGTGCTGGTCCTGACCTCTCACACCCTACTGGGATAAATCCAGGTGAGACCACACCTGCCAGGTTCCACCTGGGATGGAGGCTGTCCCCCCTCCCCTGTCTTTCTCCCAGAGCAGAAATGCTGCTGCGGAGGGCAGGGGGCAGTGTGCCCTCCAGGGAAGGTGTGTGTGTGTGGTGTGTGTGTGTGTGGGGGACATTCTGATACAGGTGTTCTGGTGTTCTGACTCCAGAGGGAAACCCCACGGTCGCGAATGAGGGGTACCTGTGGCCGGGCTGAGGGTGAGAGAAGGTTGAGGAAGGCTAGCAAGCAGGCTCAGATGAATCAGCGTGCTTTCCCTGCAATCAAGCTGCTTGAGAAAGCAAGCTTGACTTGTCAGCCCTGGGGTACTTTAACTTTGGCTGCTGAGTCACAAGCCTTAGGAAGCCCCCGGGGGGCCAAGGTAGGGGGCTGAATGGAGGAGCAGAAGGAGACCCTTGATCATAGCAAAAGGAAATGGTGGAGAGTGGCTTTGAGTTCTTGGGGTTTAAGTGAATCCGAGGTCTGGAAGTTGCTGTTGGGCTCAGGAGACCAGGTACCTCCTGGCCTCCTCCCTGCATCCCAGAGCCACCGCCTGGGTCCAGATTCCACAGTCAGAGAGACGCCGGATCTTTTCATTTGTATTTTCATGAAAACTGCAAGTGACTAGCGCATGCCCAGTTCTCTTTACCGCTGCACGTTTCCCCTGCCGGCCTCCCACTCTAAGTGTCTGGCTCGTGGGGTTTCTAGTAACACCCCGAGATTCAACAAATGAGATTCAGGCTCTGCTCTCATTTACTGGGACTCCCCCCCATCCGCCATGGTCTGTGCTAGGAGTTGCGCAGGAAACCTCAGTCAATTAGATCTCCCCAACTTTCCTGACTTGGAAACACCTCTACACACACGGTCCCAGATAAAAGCAAGTCCCAATATTCTTGGAAAATTCTAAAGGCAAAGGGTCTACTTTCCTCAACATATCCCCCCACTTTCACCCCTGCCGCCAGTGGACCTTCATGGCATTTGCCTCGCGTGATCAATGAGTTGGCTCCATAGGCTAAATTGCAGAGTGTTGGGCGTGGGTAGGGTGGGTTCTGGTTTTGGGGTAGTAAGCAGAGGTTCGGTGGTGTTCCAAGAGATTCAGGAACCCGCTGGGAGATCCTGAACTGCCCTGCCCCTGCCAAGCTGGCGGCCAGGGGTGGTTATTCTGTGGCTTATGTGTGGCTGTGAGATGTATGGAATGTTTGTTCATTTCTCTAATGCCTCTGGAGATGCTCTGCGACTCAGAATTTTAAATTGGCCTTTTGCAGCACAGATACTATTTCTCCTACTTGTGATGGTAGGTTAAATGCACAGCATTTCATCAAAACACAAAAGTGCTGTTTCTATAACTAAACAATCAGTTACTCCCCCACTCCTTGCTGGAAGGAAGAAATTCTGCAGATTTTGCCTTCTTTGGGGAAAGGTGCAATGTGCGATCCTCTCGCAGGTACATCCTTGAGATGATGCTCTGATCTTAGGGTGTGTCTGGAGCTTTAAGATTCTAGAACCAGGGAAAAGTATCTAGGAGTTGTAGAGTGCTGGGATTTACAGTTCTAGAAGTTTTCCTCTACCTCTGGCTATGGGAATTTCAGGAGCGGAATGGTGGATCCATCCCCTCCACACTCTGTACAAAAGATGCACTCTAACTGTTCTGTTCTCTGTCCTTTGTGTGCACAGAGTTGGAGGTATAACATGTGGTTGCAAAAAATTAGGTCTAAGACTGAGCCATCTGTATCCGCCTTAGGGTCTGCATAAGGCGGTCTGCAGTGGGAAGAAAAGCAGGGTAAGAGAAAGTCCTGCCCCAGCTAGCCGGCACCCCTGCTGGTCCTGCTTAGGAAAAGACATCCCTGAGCCCTGGAGGACTGAGCCACACTTAGGAATTTTAAGCTGAGGGGGCTTTGAAAGTGGAGGTGAACAGGACGTCCAGCTGTGGACACTCTAGATTTATGACATGGGGCCATCCCTCTCTTCTCGCTATTGTTGATCTCTTTTTCTTGCCCCTTGTGGACCCAGGCAGACCTCTCCACCCAGTACCTGCAGGTGTGAACAGGAAGGGGGGTGTAGAGGGAAAGAATCTTTCTGGCTTTCTGTCTGTCCCCACCCCAATCACCCCAGCCTTGATCTCCACATCTCAGAGGGGCCACAAGCCCTGACCGATCAGGCAGAAAGGTACAGTCACTGTCTGCCGAAATAATAATACTAATAATTGCTAAATTAATGCCAACGCTCTGTTAGCTGTAGCACTCCACATTAGTCTCCGATTTATCTCTGAATCCCCTAATGATGGTGAAAGCGGGTGCCCAGTCATAGAGCTTGTGAGGCCATAATTAGCCCGGCATTGTCTCTCCTCATCACAGCTTTTTCAGGAGCATTAATTCCTTCTCTGTTTGGACTCTGCTAATTATCCCCATCAGTAGTTCGGCCTGGATCTCTGAAAGAAGGAATGGAAGCAAAGGCTCTCTGCTCCCCCTCCCCTAACCCTGAATTTTAATTACACCAGGCTCTCCTAATAAATTTACAAGCCGTGGAAGAGTTTATTATTAATGGACCACGTCTGTAAGCCTTAGAACAGAATAGCTCCTGTTCCAACACACACACACACACACACACACACACACACACACACACTGTCAGGTGTTTCTTTGCTACATCTCTGGATGAGGTGTTTCCACAACCACTAGTGATTTGCCTGGTGCCTGATGGGTCAGCTGTAGAGTCTACACTTTCCAGGGAAGAAGGAAGAGATGGGGGATGAGGAGGTTGGTCATAATCCTAGGTTCCGGGTTTGTACCCAGGGTGCAGAGGATCAGGCCAAATAGTAGAGGATGCCTTCCACACTCCCCTGATTATAACGAAGAAATGCTGCCCTGCCACCCCCCCCCCCACCTGGATTGCCACTCAGCCCCCAGCTCCCCTGCCTGGATTTCCACTCAGCTCCCAGTCCCCTCAGGGGACTGGCTCAAAAGCTTGGACTTTGGCGTCAGAAAGTCCCAGGTTTTAAATCCCAGCTCTTCTGCTTCATGTGATGTGTCCTTGACTAAGTTAGTTAACACCTCTAACCGAGTTCATTTATCTTTGTGAGTTGCATGCTAATTTCTTAGGGAGGCTGTAAAGATTGCATGAGATAATGTAAGGGGCACAGTGCTGACCACGTAGAAATAAATAACAAGTAACATTGCCAGTATTAATATTAATGGTTCTGCCCAGAGTCTTTTCAGTTCCCAGACTTGATACTCTTGTTTCCAGTAGCTTGGGCCTCTGCTTTTCTTGCTGTCTGATCTCTGGGCTGTGTTTGTTTCTGTGTCTAAATGAGAGCTCCTGAGCCCAGGCAGCCCTTGCCCTGTATAGGCCAGCCCTGACACCAAACCATTTCTGAGGGTCTACCAGAAGCCCAGGCTCCGAAGCCAGTTTTCTCCAGCTTTGCGGGAAGCAGAGAAAAGGGTCCTTTCTCTTCACTTCCCCTCCCCAGTTTGTCTTTTCAATTACAATCTGTTAGCAAAAATGCCTGCCACTGTTGCAAAATGGATTTTCCTGACATGGAAACCCATTAGAAAAATGGGAACAATAGCAAGTGATCAGAGCTGCTGATGAATCCTAACACTCTGGGTGGGGAGGAGGGGAGGGGGCGCCAGGGCTCTGTCTTTGGAGAAAGAAGTGTCAGTGTGGAGAGATAAGCAAGCCCTGTGTTGCTAATGAATAACCCAGCAATTTCCAGGGAGAGAGGGAGGCCATAAGCCATTACCCCTGCCAGACAGTCTCACTTAAGGTGACAAGCAGTTCCTGACCTCATAGACTCGGGGAGATTTTAACTTCTCTGGAGAGAAGAGAGGCCTGAGGTCTCTCGGGTGCTTTCCCTGTGGTCTGGTGTCCTCCTTCCCTGTCTCCTCAGGCCCAGCTTTGGGTCCATTCTGCATGAAGACTACTATTTGCCACCAAAAAAGAAGAAGAAGAAGAAGCAGCAGCAGCAGCATCAAAACATGAAATAAAATAGCAGTTTACATTTGGGGAGCATTTACCATATACCAGGAACTAAGCTCAAAGTCTTAGTTGATTTAATATTCATAATGACTCTGTGAAGTAGGAATAATTAGAATTCCCATCAAATAAAAGAGGAAACCAAAGTTTGGAGAAAGTTAAGTAACTTGCCCACACAATTAGAAATGTGGATGGGTGTGCTCTGTATCCATCCTGGGGCTGGCGCTCCCCTGAGCTCTCTGCCCAGTGTCTGAGCCCTCAGGGACATTCACTTCCCTGCCAGGGTTAGAAGCCTAGTCCCACAGCTCTTTGCTCTCCCAGAGGCTGCTGGGTAATTGGCCAGTATGATTTCCCAAACCAGGTGCCTGTGGAACTCTGGGTTCTTCTGACACCTGAATAAAAATGTTTCACACCTCATGTAGAGTAATGGACCGGACTTCCTTTTCCAAATCTCCAAGAAAACTTTGCAAAACCATAGCATGCTCTTGCAATTGTTGATTTTTCTTCCATGATTTTCTTTTTTACAGTAATAACGAAACTGGATAAATAGCAAGTAAATGAACGAGTATTGACAGGAAAACTTGGAGTTGTGAGATCTTTAACATAATGTTATGTCTTGAGATCTAGCTATACATGAAATATTTATATTCTTTCTGCTAGTAAGATGCTTCCTAATTTGTAAGGATAAAGTTACAGCCATCTCTATTAGTGTTCATGGCTTGCGGAACATGGCTCATGTGTTTCTGCCAATGAAATTTTTCTAAACTAGGGGATACTCAAAACTAGACTTGACAGAATTAGGTGATTCTAATAGAAACAGCTAATATTTATTATGCTTTTTACTACTTTCCAGGTACTGTCCTCAGCACTTTTGATCCTCTTGTTTTAATGTTTATTTATTTTTAGAGACAGAGAGACAGAGTGTGAATGGGGAGGGGGACAGAGAGCAGGAGACACAGAATCTGAAGCAGGCTTCAGGCTCTGAGCAGTCAGCACAGAGTCCAACGCGGGGCTCAAACCCACGGGCTGTGAGATCATGACCTGAGCCGAAGTCGGACAATGCTTAACCAACTGAGCCACTCAGGCACTCTGATCTCTTTTAAACTTCACAACGATCTTATGAGTTAGATACTATTATTATACCCATATGACAGAAGAGGAAACTGAGGCCTAGTTGAAATATTAAGTGGTTTGGTTTAAAGCCAATGGAGATGGACATTGAATGAGCCCAGTCTGACCCCAGGGCAGTGATTCTTTCCCTCCAGGCTAAAGAGGAAATAAGGAAGGAGAGAGAGAGGAAGAACACAAAGACTTAGGAAGTACTTTCTCGTTTTCAGTGCCATGGTAAGGGCAGTCTCCCTTCCTGGAGAGCTGCCTCTCTCATGAAGCTAGTGCCTGACCGCACTATGAAATATGAAGAACAATGGATCAGGACTCAAAAGGTGTCTGTGTTGCCATCAAAATTCTATCTGCCTCACAATGTTGAGGCGAATGGGAAAAAGGCTTTGAAGGCTACGTGTGCACCTGTAACTTGCTAGAGGGCAACATGTCCTGGTGGCCTGGCCCCAGTAGCCGCAGGGTCGGAAGGCACACATCATAGCTGACCTGGGCCTGGGCACAGCCCTTAGACTGCGGGAGACTATGCTTCCCAGCCTCAGCGGACCTTTAACCAGGCTATGTCGGCTGGCTGAGTTCAAGGCCACACACAGTGATTTTACAGGGGCTAAATCCTATTCGATCACCCGCCCCTGCCCTGGCCTAAGCCTGCTCTTACCAGCCTTGCTAACCACCTCGCATCCCCCGTGAGGGTGAATCCACTTAGCAACAGGACACAGTTCTTGCAGTCCTGCCGGCGAGGTGTTCTGGAAGGAGATTCTCCAGACAGAGGGAGGCCCTCTGGGTCTTACATAACCTGTATTGAGTGCTGGGTGCTGATTCCCAATAATCCATACCCCTGCCTGCCCTGATCACAGCTCCGAGTGAACTTCCGTGAGGGGGGTCACGTGCACAAGTATTCAAAATAGCAACCACACTGAGGAAAAACCGATTCCTTCGGCACCCCCCCCCACCTCTCTTTTCATTTATGAATTCAGGGTTTTTTTTTGTCAGGCTGAACATTTAAATGCACTCTATGCTCTCTGGATTCCCCCGTTTCTCCCTCTTTCTCATTAAAATTCTAATTATTACCAGAGCAAGTAAGATGTATGATCAAAGGAAAGCAAAGCCCTAGAAATACCTTTTTGTTTTAAGGTGACTCATATTGTAGAGAATGCAGCCGAACAGCTGGAACCGAGAACAGATGTGGACGGGTCTAGAGGTGGCTGGGTACTTAGAATAAGGACCCATAGGTCTGGGGTAGCTTTCCTGGTGAACCCCGGGGGCAGAAGGGCCTAAAGAAACAGTCTTCAAACCATTTAGATAACGACCTCTTAACGGCACAAATGATTTGATTTAATGCCTCTGATGTATATTTGTTCCCATGTTACATACACATCAGGGCTGTAGCTCCGTTCTGCCGCTTCCTAGCTGTGGGACCCTGGGCAGTTTAATCTTCTGTGCCTCGCTTTCTTCATCTGCAAAATGGAAGTAACAATCACTCTGTTTCACTGGAGACTGTTCAGCGAGCAAAAAGCACTCTGTGCTTTGCACATAGTAATGTCCAAAATGAAATCCAATAATAAAATGCTGTCATTTCTATGATGATCAACCTGTATATTGCAAGTGTGATTTATTGTTTTTTAAGATAATAAATAAATCTTAAAACAACCTGATATTTTTTTCTCTTGTGCCCCCATGACGCAGGCACACGCACCAGAAACCTTTGCTTTAGAAGTTAACTGAGAATCTGCTTTCCGGATCCCTGGCAGTCTCTGTGTGGAGACTAACCCACCTCCTTTGACCAGGGAGAGGCCCTCTGTGCAGGGGCCTGGGGCAGGTGGCTGTCGTAGTTGGCTCAGGCCAGTACCCTACATCCAGGCAGTGCCACCTTCCCAGAGAAGGTAGCTGATGTTCTCACCTCCTTCCCAGGTCCCTCTGGATGGGGGACAGCTTTGCTTGGCGTCTGTGTGCCTTGAGAGTACTCCCGGCCCTCCAGGAGGGCTTAGCATCTGGATACCCAAAGCCTAGTTTAACACCTCGTACTTGCAGGTGCTTAGTAAATACTGGTTGAGAGATCATTATAGCCCTTTTATGTGCCATCCATTCTTTCCCTCACTCATTCATTCTCATGTGCCAGTTTCCGTGTTCTTGTATTTCTGTTGTGCAAAAACAAGAGCACAGAGTTACAATGGCCTACAGTTGAATCAGGGACAGACAAGGCTGCGCGGTGGACTCTGGACCCTGGTCCAGGCTATGTGTCCCAACTGTGAACCCAGACAAACTCCTTCTCTGGACCACTGCTCCTGTCTGCCAAAGCCCAGCCTGTCCCCAGTGTTTTAAGGTCATTTCTCACTTTAAATCTTGAGATTGCTAGGGCTCTGGGCCAGGGTAGTCCAGAGCCTGCAAACCCACCAGCCTGCAGGGGCCCCTCCAAGGGCCATTTGCTGGTGCCATTGCCACCAGCCAGGAGCACAGGTCTGGTTACTCAGCCAACTGGCCTCCCCAGAGTTTCCAGAAATCTGGTGCGATGATGATGGCGGTGGAATTGCTTGACTTTCCAGTTGTCACATGAGCCATGCAGGACTCCTCCGCTGGCCTGCGCATGATGACCTGTGGGCACACCCTGCCAAGTGTGCCATTGATTCAGAGCCTCCTGGCCTCTCTAGTCAGAGCAAGAGATCTTGGGCTCTTAGGGTCATTCCTAAAGGCGGGCGGGAGAGATCTGCTTAATCGTTTCTTGCAGAGGGAGGCATTGCCCACAGCTCCCCTGAGACAAGGGGCCTCCTTCTGGAGGCCGGGGGGGATGCGGGCTGGGGGTGACACAGTGAGTGCCTGCCTCGGAGCCAACCACGACCTCCAAAATTACCAGTTTTACAGGGGCACTTGGTGGCTCAGTTGGTTGAGTGTCAGATTCTTGATTGTAGCTCAGGGCATGATCTCACATTTCATGAGTTCGGGCCCCGCATCGGGCTCTGCACTGACAGACAGAGCCTGCTTGGGATGCTCTCTCTTCTCTCTCTTTCTGCCCCTCTCCTGCTTGCCGTGCGCGCGCTCCCTCTCTCTTTCTCTCCCTCTCTCTCTCAAAATAAATAAATCACCTGAAACAAATTACCAGTTTCACAGCAGAGCTCTCAAATAGCTATGGTATGGGAAAAGACAGCTACAAGAATCACTTGTATGTAGCTTTGAAATACACTGTGTGGGTCAAATTCCAACTTAATCTAAGTAGTTATTGAGCCTACTGTGTGCATAGTTGAGCGTACAGAAGGAGCGGGAGACCCATTCCCTGCCTCGCGGAGGCTATGCTCCATCTCATTCGCTTCAAGTCGGCTCATGACTGCTGAGCTCCTGCTCTGGGCTCAGTGGGGGTGGGGGAAGGGAAGAGATGGAGTTGGCTGAGCCTCTGGTCCCCAAGGCCACACAGCCTGTTGAGGAAGAGAGCTGTATACAAAAAAATAACTCTGCTATAAGTCTGGCCATAGTCACAGCTCTAATAGAAATTCAAACAGCATCCAAATGTGAACACTTCACGAATTTGCACATTTGCTTAGGCTGCTATTTAAATTGCTTTCCCTTCCCCGTGCACATGCCAATAAGCAGTGGGGGGGCAGCCCAGGTGCTCCCCAAGCTGGCGGTGGGGGAGGGGGCCACGCTAGGGGGAGTCAGACTGAGGTGGGCGCCAGGCTGCAGGTACAGCAGGAAGTGAACTGTGGAGCGTCACCCCGAAAACCACCTCCCCTCTGGCTGGCAAGCTTTCTCATGACCATTCTTTTCTCTTCTTCCGTCTTTGTCCCCTCTGTGTGCCCCCTTTTCCAACACCCCTTCTGCTTCTCCCCCGCCTCTGTCTGTCTCTGTCCCTCCCCGCCCTGGCTCATGCCGGGCGCAGGCACCTCTGTCAGCCTCCTCGCAGTGGTAGTTATTGTGTGTGGCGTGGCCTTGGTGGCAGTTTTTCTCTTTCTCTTTTGGAAGCTGTGCTGGACGCCCTGGAGGAACAAGGAGGCCTCCAGTCCCGCTTCTGCTAACCCTCCCCTGGAGGCCCCCCAGAGCCCCAGCTCAAGAGGCAACATGGCCGACAAGCTGAAGGACACCAACAGCCTGGGCTTCCTAGAGGCGGCTGTGAAGATCAGCCACACATCCCCAGATATCCCAGCCGAGGTGCAGATGTCGGTCAAGGAGCACATCATGCGTCACACGCGGCTGCAGCGACAGACCACTGAGCCCGCATCCTCTACCAGGTGAGGGTGGACGTCCCCCTCCCCCTAACCCCCATGCCTCCGCATTTTCATGTTCAATACCTTGATCAGATTCCAGCCTGTGAGGAGCGGAGACCAGAAATGAGAACACATGAACTTGGGTTGGGGACTATAGCAGAGGATGTGCTCTGCGGTGGGTAACCAACTAGGGGGTGGGCACCAGGAAAGGCTGCAGGAAAGGGGAACCTTTGAGGCTTGGGTGCTGTGCCCTGTGCTGTGCACTGGGATGTGTGTGGGCGGGAGGTGCTGCTGTTTGGAGGGAAGGCAAGATTGCAGGCGCAGGGAAGAGAGTATGCAAAGGCCCAGAGGCATAAAAGTTCATGATGCGTCTAGGGGAATGCCAGCAAAGCCTCACAGAGTGTGTGAGGAGAGGAGCCAAGGGGTCCTGAACACTTTGACGATGAGGATTCCTTTGTAGCCCTTGACAGAGTCCCCGTAAAACAGTAGACACGGCATTCTTTAATTGAAAACAAAACAAAACGAAACAACAACAATATCGTTGTATGTATTAATCCGGTCCATGCTCACAGCAATCTTATGCAACTGCTATGTGTAGTATCCTCATTTTATAGCACAGAGGAGCTAAGCAACTAGACCGAGGTCACATGGCTAGACAGTGGCAGAGCCAATCTCTGCAGGCGGGCTCCAAAGCCGGGTACATGTTAACGACAGTGGTGGTGGTGGTGGTGGTGGTGGTGGTGGTGGTGGTGACCAAGGAACAGCCACGTCCCGGGTAAGAAAGGATGGTCCTTCTCCTAAGGGATCTCATGGTCTCAGAGGGAGACCAGAGTCACATCTACTAGGAAAGAAACCTAGAAAGCAGGTACCAGGGAAAAAAAAAGAAAAGAAAATGGCAGCAAAAGGTAGCAGGTATTGGGCTCACTATACACCAGGCCCCGTTCCAAGTACTTCACACATGGTAAGACTTGTGACGCTCACGCCACCTGTGCTCAAAGTGTGTGCAGAGGGAAGGAGGGTCGAGGAGCAGGTGGAAAAGGGTGGGATGAGCCAGGGCTCCCGGGAGGCGTGGCTTGCGTGCCCCTCCCCCCACCCTGACCCCGCCACCTCTGGCCCCCTGTCCCGCCCCCTCCAGGCACACGTCCTTCAAGCGCCACCTGCCGCGGCAGATGCACGTCTCCAGCGTGGACTACGGCAACGAGCTCCCGCCGGCGGCCGAGCAGCCCACCAGCATTGGCCGGATCAAGCCCGAGCTCTACAAGCAGAAATCCGTGGACGGCGACGAGGCCAAGTCCGAGGCCGCCAAGAGCTGCGGGAAAATCAACTTCAGCCTGCGCTACGACTATGAGAGCGAGACCCTAATCGTGCGCATCCTGAAGGCCTTCGACCTCCCCGCCAAGGACTTCTGTGGCAGCTCTGACCCCTACGTCAAGATCTACCTCCTGCCCGATCGCAAATGCAAGCTGCAGACGCGGGTGCACCGCAAGACCCTGAACCCCACCTTCGACGAGAACTTCCACTTCCCGGTGCCCTACGAGGAGCTGGCCGACCGCAAGCTGCACCTCAGCGTCTTCGACTTCGACCGCTTCTCCCGCCACGACATGATCGGAGAGGTCATCCTGGACAACCTCTTTGAGGCCTCCGACCTGTCCCGGGAAACCTCCATCTGGAAGGACATCCAGTACGCCACGAGTGTGAGTACAGCCTCGCCTCGGGGCTTCTGGAAGATTCCTAGTGCTGGGTTGAGGGGGGCATCCTCCTCACCCCTAGAGACACGCAGGCCTTTGCCCCTTGGGGTGTGAAGAGGGGACTCTGGAAACCGACCAGTGGCTCAGCCCACCCTGGGGAAGTCCTTGCACTCCGTCCTGGGTGGGGGCAGCTGAGCTCCCCTGTGGGCTGGCAGGGCTCTTCCGGGCCATTCCCTCTCCGTGCTAGGCCTTAGGTCCACCACCCTAGTGGTATCTATCTCTCTGGTCATGCATAAGGTTCGGGCCAGGTCTCTAGGCTGAATCAGACAGCACCATCTGCCAAGGGCAGCCGTGTACTAGAAGCCTGGAGAAGGTGGTCCAGAGCAGGGCATGTTAATCAGGACAAACGGCATTATGTGGCAGCAACAAATAATCCACCCTGAGACCCAGGGGCCCAGGCTGACAGAGGCTGTGTTGGGACGTGTGCTCCTGTGGGTACCACATCAGGAGAAAGGGTGTGGCAAACCATGCACTATTTCTTAAAGCTTCCGTGGCGGAGGGAGACGTGTGACTTCTACTCACATTTCATTAGCCAAAGCAAGACTCAGGAGGTGGGGGCAAAGAAGTCCTACTGTGTGCCCAGAAGGAGAACCCAGTGACCAGCGCTAGTGACTGCCACACGGCCCCTACTCTCAGGCATTGCCTGCCCAGGCCAGTCTGAGACACGGGGGAGGCCAGCCGGGAAGGGAACCTGGCTGAGTCCACACCGAGGACAGGGGGTGCTTGGCTGTTCACAGTCAACTGCACTTAACCAGGGAAGGAAGGGTTCAAGGAGCTGAGGTTTTCAGAGGGAGGACAAGCATGGTGCAGAGAACGAAGAGGACACATCCAGAGCCCTTTGGTCCACGCAGTGTAGATCCCACAGGTGTGGGTCCCTCTCTCTAAGCCCATCCAGGCAGCTGAGAGCCATGCTGGGTGTCCCCACCAGACACTTGCGTGCTAGCTGGGTGACTGTCTCCTAGGATATTTCTTGCGCGGTTTCTCTGGGGTGGGGATGACCCCACTCGGTCTCAGACTCTCCCTTTGAACAGCCAATCCTCAATATCTCTGTGTTGAATTGAAGAGGAGAGAGGCCAGGAAAATCCGCCCTGCTCTGCTGGGAAAAGTGTAAGAAAGTTGATTTGTTCAAAGCTCGGTGGGCTCCCTAGGGTTTCTGCCCTAGGGAAGGTCNGCCCCCCCCCCCCCGCCCCCTTCTCCCAGCTGGTGCTGACTTTGACCAGTTCAGTCTGATGCCCCAGGGTATCCCCCACCTCTGCTTTCATGAAATCCCCAAGAGTGGCACCAGCAGACGGGGCGGGCAGACAGGGCGGGCAGACGGGGCGGGCTGGAGCAGCAGCTGTGGGCCAGCGAGCCCAAGCCCTGCTCTATAAATCACTGTGAAGTTTACATCTGGTGCAGCTCTTCCCTTATGGGCTTCATTATCGTGACTGCACAGATAGAGAACAGCAGCTTGGTCCTTCCCAGGCTGAGGTGCAGGCCCAGAGGGTCCGAGAGAGGGAGGAGTGAGGACCTGCGGGTGGGGAAGCAAGAGCTCGACTCAGCCTCTGAGGAGCCTCCCTTTTCTCACCAGGGTCCTCCTCTCCCTCTCCTGGACTTTAGCTCTGGGCATGATGAAGACCCAAGCTTGGAATGGAGGGCGTTGCCTAGCCCACCCCTCATAACTTTCTAGATGCTAGAGCTCCGTGGCTGCCCTTGCCCCTCACCCCACCCCCCTTCCTCAGCCCCGCTTTAGAAAACAGCAGATCATCCAAAAGGCGGTGGGCAGATTGTCGCCATCCTCAGTTAGTGCTCATCCAGTCCCCCTCCCTCTCCTCCTAAGCAGAACACGGTGCCAGGCATTCACTGTGCGAGTGAGTGCGGCTGGGCTAGAAGGCAGCCTCTTGGACCCACGCAGAAATGCATAACTTGATTATGGAGACAAGAGACGTCCACGCAGCAGTTAGTAACGCTAAGGAGCGAAGAGTGTATTCTGTGTGAAGTTGGAACTGAGAGTTAGGACAGCCCAGGAATATTTCCCAGGTGAGGATGAACGAAGAAAGGTGGGGAGGGGCAGTATATCTAGCTTGAAGGAAGAAGGGCTCGCATCCTGGCCAGGAGAGAGCAGGTGAGGGGCTCACACACCCTGTCTCACTTGCACTCTGAGCTGATGCTCTCCCTCCCGCAGCCCCTCCGGTGCGCCGGATTTCAGGAGTAGATGAGAAAGGGAAGAAGTAAGAAGATTGGTGCTTTTACCTTTGTTTTGGAGCTGACTCTGATATTGTAATTATTTGGGAGCCAGAGAGGCTCAAGTCAGTCGCTGGGAATGACTGAGCGCCGAGAGCATGTGAAATCCTGCCACCAGCGTGGTGCGGGCGGTACAGATGAGCACAGGGGCTCCCGTCTCCCCTGTGTGCTGGATTCCATTCCTAGAGCTGCGTTCGGCTCTGCTCTGCCCGGAACTCTTTGGCGCCTCTGCCCCACAGGCTGGTCCCCTGCGTGTGCTGACTTTCTTGCCTTTGTTCATTCAGTGCAAACTACACATTGGTACACTGAGAAGGGATTATTGAAGAAGCAATGGGAATCAGGGATGATTGAACTGGGAAGGCTTCCTGGAGGAGATGGACAAACAGTATGTTGAAAATGGGTGGAGGCAGGCGTGGTGGGGAGAGAGGCAGCCCGTACAGCCCTTCAGAGGTGTGGTTCAGGTAAATGGTGTATATCTGGAGCAGCAAGTTGATTAAGCAGTTGGATCAGAGAGTCTGGGCTGAAGTGGGGGGTCAGTGACTCACAGGCGAGGTAGCAGGACAGGCATCGTGAGAATCGGGGTGTAGGAGGCTGCTCCGAGGCCCCATGAGTCCGTGAATGCCGTCTCCTTGCTGGTCCTTGCGTTTGTACTGCGGCATCACATTCAGCCCTGGCAGGTGGAACCAGGTGTGTCTCTTGTTTTGGCTCCAGCCCCAGTGCTCAAGTTGGTGTGAAGTAGCAAAACCTAGAACATTCCATTTTCTCAACAACCGCTGAAGAAGGAGCTTGCCGGCTAGTGGAGGGGAGCTGTACATCTGGGGAGTCTAGCTCCTGGTCCATTGCACATCTTAAGCCACGGGGGAAATTTGCCTCACCGCCCCCAGCTTGTTCCGGAGGGAAGCCTGGGGAGCCATGGAGGTAGTACACCCCCAGCATGCTGGAGGGTGAGAAGCAGGCAACCCGGCCGCGCTAGAGCCACTGGAGGCCTCTTCTGTTCCACTGAATCAAGGAGCCCAGAGTGGGAAGGAAATCGTGGAAGTTCATCGAGTCCACTCCCGCCCCAGGCAAGGGTGCCCCCTGCGCTCTTGCTGCCCCCACTCCTGCCTTGCTTGACTAATAGCGCAGGTGGCCTCCTGGGCATTCCCAGCGGCTTGCCATTCTCCACCCACCGAGAACGTCGACTGGCTGAGACCCCCCTGCTCTCCCTTCCCCCATCTTCTACCCCCAGTCTCATTATTTCTATATAAAGCCATAAATTTATCATTATAATAGAGCCACCGCCACCCGGGTTTGCTAACATCTCTGTAATCTTGTAGTTATTGCTACAGAGGCCTCAGACCCCGCTGCACACAACTGTTCCTGTCGCTGTTTCAGCTCCTTGCTGGCGGGGGAGGGGGAAGCCTGTAATTGGGACTATAAATATGTGTTGTGTTTGGTGTCGTTAACGGACTCAGCCATCTTCCTGCCTTACCGGGTCCCCACCGGGCCAGAGTGGGCAGGTGTGGGTGTGTGTGGGCACGGGGGTGATGGTGTAGTATGTAGTCCGTGTGCCTCCAGGGATCCTGGGCTCAGAGTGTGCAGGGAGGAAGGGAAGAGAGGCCTTGTGTGGTGGAATAGTCTCTATCCCGGGAATGGGCGGGGCTGCACAGAACGAGTCAGGCTTTGGTGCCAAACAGACCCGTGTTGTAGCGTAGCTTCTGCTCTTTCTGGCTTTGGGACCTTGGAGACCTCATCTAAACGGTGCCTCAGTTTCTGCATCAGCAACACCAGGATAATAATGGTAGATCGCCTGTAGTGATACTATATGGAGAAAAGTCGGGTGCCTGGGTGGCTCGGTCGGTTTCTTGATTTCAGCTCAGGTCATGATCTCACCGTTTGGTGAGTTCAAGCCCGGCATTGAGCCCTGTGCTGGGCTCTGCGCTGACAGCGCGAAGCCTGCTTGGGATTCTCTCTCTCCTTCTCTCTCTGCCCCTCCCCCACTTGAGTGTGCATGCACGTACTCTCTCTCTCTCTCAAAATAAATAAGTCACTGTTAAAAAAACAACAACAGTAAAAAACGTACCTGAGATGCCTAGGTCAGCGCTGTCACAGAGCAGCCCCCTGAGCCCCACTGTCACAGTGACTTTCCTTCTAGCTCAGCCTGTGGGTCCCTGTTTGTACCACTCTCAGACCCGACCCCTGTCTTGGGTCCGGACCACCTATTCTGACAGGTTGCTGGTTATTCTCATTCTTAGTTTATTTCTTCTCCTAGCCATGCGGTATGTTCTCTGTGTGACCTTGGAAAAGTGACTTGTCCTCTCTGAGCTGCAGTTTCCTCTGTATTAAACCAGCTTCAGAGTTCTGAGATGCTGAGTTTCTTGGCTTGTCTTGCTGAGAAACGCCTGGCTCTCTTGCTTTCAGAGCAGAGCTACCCGGTTGCCGGGGGTGTGGTCCTAGGAGAGGCCTTGAACTTGGGTCAGTAGGCCACTGGGCAGAATTTCCAGACAGATTTTCCTCCCTGAAATGTCAGTAAGAATCAGTCCTCTCTTCAAGCCCCTGGGAGATGTCCTTCCTTCAGGGGGTCCCTGCCACAGGAAGCCCTTGCTCCCCACCAACAAGCTGTCTCCCNAGTGGAGTGGCCCGTGACTTGAGCTCCTACCAGCAGCTGAGAGCACAGCCAACTTTATCCCATTTTTTTCCTCACCACGAGCCTTATTTATTATCATCCCCTTTCTGTAAATAAAGAAATGAAGGATCAGGTTAAGTGACTTACCAGGGTCGGCCTGAGAGAAGGTGGTCGTGAGCCAAGATTCAAATCCGGGTCTTCCACCAAGCCTGTGTTCCTTGCACAGCTGGAGCGGAGCTCGATCGCTCCCTGGGGCAGAAGCCAGACCCTGATACTGTGCAGCTTCTCCAGGCATCCAGAAGAGAGCTTTGTTTCCTCTTCGGCCTGGTGAGCTTCTCTCTTTCCTCTCGTTCCGGGGGGCAGCTTTTGTGCTGACACTAGGATTCCCATACCATCTCCCCAGGATTCTTTCCTGTGGACAGTGGCCTGACATTCACTGCTCTTTGACTCAACCAACATTTAGGGAGCATCAAGTGTGTGCGGTCGGTCACATGACAGAGCACCTTGCTAGATGTAGAAGCTTGAGCTGGCTATGGAAAGGGTGACAGAGAAGGAGCCCTCCACGTCAGAGGGCCCAGGCTAATGGGCACCTTAGAGGATACCCGGGGGCAAGGATGCTCGCAACAAAACTATGCTCGACTAAAAGGCCCTGTGCAGAAATGTCGGGGAGAAGCGGAGAAAAGGAGAGTTTCAGGCTAGGCTTCGATGGCAATGAGGGTCGAGGGTGTCAGGGGTAGGGGAGTGTGTTTCTTTATGTTCTCCAGATGGGGGGAAGGATCTAGAAAGAATGTTTCTCACATCAGATTGCTTTTTATTTTCCTTTGTGCAAGACTACTTGGGTAATTAACTGTATACCAGGCACCAGCTGAGTGTTGGGAATTGGATGACTTAAATTCCATAGTCTGACTGGGGAGGCGGCTCTGCCGTCCCCCAGGGACAAGCAGGTCCTCACTAGCCCGGCAGGCTGACGAAGGCCCGCCTCCTGGAATGCAGTTTCCCTTCTTGCCAGAAAAGAGTTCAATTGTATCCCCTTCTCACGCCCACATACTCAAGTCAAATGAGATCCAAGGGTAGCCACAAAAGGCCTTTTCAAGTAGAGCCGGAGAATCAGCGAAATTGATCCACTGTGACTCATTAAATCACCGTTGGGTTGAGGCCTCCCCGAGGCTCATTGACCAGCCGATGATGCCGGATCTCAGGCCCTCGGGGCCATCCCGGCTGGAAGGTGGGCGGGAGCAAGGAGGAAGCATGAGGAATCTTCCTCGGCTCAACATGCCTCCAGTGATCCCTCACAGAACTTATGTGGGTCCAGGACAACTGAAGGGGCAGACTGAGGCTCTGCTTTCAAGGAACTTATCGTTTGCTGACTGAAGGTTTCAGAGCAAGTCCATGTAATCAAACGAACACAGGGATGCAAGGTGATTGTGGAGGGCGGGTGAGTGGGATGAGGGTGCAGAGGGCGGAAGGAGAAGTTGGGAGCAGGAGCTGAGCTTTGGGGACACCCCCAGTCATGGAGGAAGAGGGGAGGCCAGCAAAGGGCAGTAACCAGGAGGAGACACAAGAGAAAAGAGGACTGAGGAAGCGAGGGGAAGCCTGCCCATGAGGCACCGAGCCCGGCCCTGGGCCCTGGGGCTGCAGCGCTGAACAAAGTCTGCTGTCTGGGTGCCTACACTTGGATTGGGGACACAAATGGGTTGGTGGGGTAAACGGTACATCAGAAGGAGACTGCGGAGAAAGCAGAACAGGGAAGTATGGTGGGGAGGGCGGTTTGAAGAGAGGATGGGGGTGGGGGTACCAGGCCGGTCAGGAGAGGCCTCCCCGAGAGCTGCCTTCTGAGTAGGCCCAGATGATGAGCAGGAGAGAGCCACGGAGACATCTGGAAGAAGAGAGGCCCAGGCAGAGGGAACAGCAGATGCAAGGAACCTGAGACGGGAGGGCGCCTGGCTTGGCAGTGACCCGTCGGGGCCAGTGTGGCTGACGCAAAAGTGGGCCGGGAGGGCCCGGAGCAGAAGATGAAGTGAGAGGAGCCAAGGGGCAGGAAAGCTAAATGGGATTCTGTAGTCACATATTCAGCCATCGCTGTGGCTAGCAGGCTAGGCGTAGACTAAACACCCAGGCAAAGGCAGAGAAGTCAGTTGGGAGGCTTTGCCCTAAAAAAGAGACAGTGGTGACTTGTGCAAGGGTGGTGGAGACGTAAGAACTGGCTGGATTCTGCATACATTTTGAAAGCAGACTGGCAGTATTTGCTGACACACTGGGGGTAGGGTTTGGGGTATGGGGAAGGAGAAGAGTCGAGGTTTTCGGCCTGAGCAGCTCGGGAGGGAATCGCCGTTCACGGAGCTGGGGAGTCCTGGAGGAGGTTTCAGGGAAGAAGTTCAGGAGCTCAGATTTGCACACATTATATTGCAGATACTTTGGGGACATCCAAACGGAGTTGTTGGATAGGAACTTGGATACAGAGTTGAGGGTCCAGGAGAGAGGCTTTGGATGGGGAAATTAATGTAGGTGGCACCTGGGTGACTTGGCCGATTGAGTGTCAGACTTAATTTTGGCTCAGGTCACAGTCCCACAGTTCGTGGGATCAAGCCCCACATGGGCTCTGCACTGACAGCATGGAGCCTGCTTGGGATTCTCTCTCTCCCCCTCTCTGCCCCACTCCTGCTGTCTCTCTCTCTCTCTCAAAATAAATACATAAATTAAAAAAAAAATGTAAGAGAAGCCAGCATATAAATGGTGTTAAAAGCAGGGAGAGTAGTTGAGATCCCACGTTTAGAGACCCACATTCAGACTGAGCCCTGGGACTGTCCTCTCTTGTTGTGGGGAGGGAAAATCAGCGAAGGTGACCAATGACTAAGGGCCGGTGAGGTAGGAGGCAAAGCGGGGAAGAGCGGTGCCCTGGGAAACAAAGAAAGTGTTTGCAGGGGGAGAGGGAGACACCAGCGGCATCGGGTGGGCCCAGTAAGAGACACCAGGTGGCCAGTGTCACGTGACAAGAGCCCGGCTGGGGAAGGGATCCCGTGCAGAAGACTGGGACACAGGTTGTCCCTCTGTGCGTGCTTTCCGGAGCGGCTGGCCCTCCTCATGTGACTTATGGGACGAAGAAGGCTGGATTGGCAGCGTGCCCACAGTCTGGCTCCAAGTACAGGTCAGACCCCGCGGAAGGCCGGGCTGGGGTGGCGGGTGGGGGCGAGTGGCCCCGGCCCACTCAGGGCGGCCGGGCCGAGATAACACGGTCTGTCAGGAGTTTGCAACAGGGCTCGGCATCCATAGAATTCCGCCTGAAGTTCCCACGTGTCCACACTTTTGCAGGCAGGACCAAGCCAGGATAGAAGCAGAAGGAGAGCTTCCGAAATGAGGCCCATAGGGCAATTCGGGATCACAGAGAAGGCCCAGAAGGTGTGGGGGAGCAAGCCCGGCCTGGGCTGCCTGCCCCCAGCAGGACGCCTACTCCCCAGGCCGTCTGGCAGAGGTGCTCTGAATAATGCATGAGGCCAGCAGCCCTGCCCGCTGTTTCAACAGCCGGGGCCCCAGTGAGCCCTCCAGGCTGCCAGCCCTGTGCAGGGGGCAGGCAGGGTCAGAGGCCACCTGGGCCGAGAGGGGCTGCAAGGCTCCGTTGTTTGAATGCTGCTCCATGGACTGTCCCCCGGCCTGCTAATGTTCATATACCCCGGCCCTCCCTCGGGCCTGGCCTCGTTATCCTCACTCTTCTCTGGAATGCCGAGCCCCGAGCTCTCATCCTGCACCCCTGCCTCGGGCAGGTGCACGGAAACGTCCAGACCTCGCCCCTGCATGCCAGGGCAGAGGACAGCTGGGTGGGAGCTTTCCTTTGCTCTCCTCCATGAAGAAGGGAGGAGAGGCAGGGCCTGGCTGCCTCCCTGGAAGGAGGTCTTGATCAGATGAGGGCATCAGAGCCGGGAGCCGCTTTTCCTGCTCAGGACAAGGACCACAGCCCTACCCTCTGAGCTCCTGTCCTGTAATGGCCGTGGGCACACTGGAAGGGCATGTACTCACAGTTCCTCCATGCTCAGAGCTTAAGTCCTGAGAATGCGGCTCGCCCTGCCAGGCCCCAGCTTCTGAAGCCAATAGGGCCGAGGCTTTTCTAGAAAAGGATTGCGGAGGATGCATCAGGAATCCAGCAAGGGGAAGAGGTGGGGCGTGGGGTCCGAGCTCCATCGCACAGGCTGGGGAGACGGGGCACATGCGCCCAGGGCAGCAGCAGGGCCCCTGCACCCCCGTAAATTCTCCAGGTCTGCGAGTTCTTCCAGCAGAGGTGCCGGGCAGACACTGCCCCCTTCCACACCCTCTCACTTGGGCCCACTGGGGCCAGCAGCGGGGACGTGGGGTTAAAGGTCTCCCCTGCGGTGCTGCAAAACAGAGCTAATTGGCTCAGACAGCGCCCTGACCCAGCTGTGAGCAGAGTTGCTCAATAACCGCTTCACTGGCCTTGGGTGTTCTCGCCTCATAGGAGAGCCTTGCCCGTGGCTTCCGAGGAAACAGCCTTAAGAGGCTGCCGGAGGCCTGGAGCAGGGGAGGCGGCTCGGGTCTCACCCTTGATGACTTCCTCACATCCAGACAGCCCACTGCCCACTCGGCTCCCTGCAGAGCCCAGCTCCCACTGGCGACCCAACGGGGCCTGGGCAGCCTCCCTCCTCCGCTCACCACTCACCGCAGCCCCCAGCGGGCCAGGCCAGCCGCCCCTGCCCTGCCCAGCCCCACGTGCCCTTCATTAGTATGCTGCGCAGCTCCATGGTATAAAGATCTCATCTTTGCCTTGCACAAGAATGAATGGGAAATCATTAGGCAGAGGCTCATGCATCAACCGCGCTCTATTCCGCTAATGCTGGGGCACTTTTGCGCTCCCCCCGCCTTGCGGCACAGAGCGTATGCACCTCCTTGTCGCTTCTGTCACCTGATAACCCCCAGTGACATCTTCTCCTGGAGAGCGATTATTTGGTCACGAGGGAAGCAACAGCCAGACATTCCCTCTGGACACTGTCAAGGACATTCAGCCTCCAGAATTCATTCAGGAGGAAGGGATTGTACTGGGTCCTTTAGATGGGCCTAAGTGCAGAGGTTGGGATCACTGGGTGTGACTATGAGCAGAATAGCAACCACTTTGGGAAAACTGGGGTGGTCTTGGTGGAGGGCGGCTTCTGCGGAGCACAGTGTTGAAACTCCATGTCCTCATGGACTTGGGGGAAGGTCAGAGTTCGAAAGGGCCTCAGAGATGACCTGGCCTCACGTCCTTCTGCTCCAGATGAGCGCGTCATGGCCAGAGAGGTCACGGTTGTCTGGTGTCGCTTGGGGAGTCCGTGCGAATCTGGACCCCAAACCCAGGTGTCAGGAGACCTCATCCTGTGCTCTGGCTACTGTCTTGCTCAACCCCAGGCTTTTATAGGGAATTCTCTTGCCCTGGTTTTTGTTACTCCTTCCTTACCGCTCCCCTTCCCTTCCAAAGCTGTCTTCGCTCTCTGCCTGTGACTCAGTCCTGCAAGGGAAGGGCCAGGGGAAGATGGGGAGCCCAAGCCATGAAGTGCCAAAGGGCACAGAGCAAAGACCACATTCTCACTGCCCACAGTTAGCCTCTTGCATGGAAGAGACTTCTGGTCTCCAGCAAGACTGGAAATAGGGCAAACCAACAAGCAATGTCAGCACGAAAACCAAGGAGGACAGAGAGGCCATTTATCACAGTGCCTCAGACCCTAAGCCAACTAACCACGACTTCAAAGCCTCCCCACTGCACATAAATATTTATGCTTTGGAGGAGGAAGGAGGCAGGGCTAGCTGTAGGGTCTGGGTCAACCTTGTCCAGTTGCTAGCATATTTTTAGGGCATTTTAGTGTCAGCAACTATGTAGAAATAAATATGTGGCCTCCCTGGCAGACAGCATTCCGCCCCCTCTCCCCACCTCGCGGGCCAACCTTGCGCCCATCTGGCCCCCATTCATCCTTATCAGTTGTCCCCGTAGCCACATTCTCCTCTCATGTCTGAGTTGACAGCTACTCATTCTCCATGAATATGCAATGCCTTCCTCTCCAGACAAAGTCTCTGAGACCTTGAGGGTCTTTCTAGGGCTGTAGCAAAACTTGGCTGGGGAGTCTCCTGCACAGTCCACTTGGCCTGGGGATGAGGAATCAGAGCAGGGAGAGCGCCCCTGGGGCCGGAGGTTGAACGTTCATCTCTCTCTGGCCAGCATTACCCTCAGACTCGATGGCCCAGGAAACATCAGTGATGGCTTCAGTAAACTCCCACGCCTGTCCCTTGACAGTTCCAGCCTGGTGCAGCGTGGCGTTCAGGGAGCACACCAGCATCCCTGACCATGACCCCGGTTTCTCCTGGAGGGAATTTATATTGTGATCAGAAAGTGTGTGTTTGAGTCTTTGTGCAGTGGGGTCGAGGCGCCGGGAAAAGGGGCAGAAGAACAGGGCTCAGGTTACTGTCTGTGGGGAATCCGATTACAGGTGTAAGCGGGCATCAGCTGGGGCTCTTCTGCCCTCTGTGTGCCGGGCTCCGAGTGACGAAGCTTGCTTTTAATCCTCACCGCACTCCCGCAGGGCGGATACTGTTGTTATCCCCAGTTTCCATTGTGGGGGGAAACTCGGGCAACCTGCTCAAGAGCGAAAAGCCAGGGAGACGCAGAGCCAGGAGCCAAACGCAGGTGACTTGGCCGCACTGGAAGTACCCCAGTCCTCCCCTCTCAGGAGCTGGCTGGTGAGGGCTCTCCCCGAGGTCCTGCCTCTTCAGGGATGGAGGAGCAGATGCTCTCCCTCTCCCTCTAATTTCTGCCTCTTCTGAAATGTCCACCTCTCTGCCTCTGGTAGCTCTTCCTTCACTGACCCAGTCATGGGCCATGAGCCCGGTCCATCCAACCCTAGGTCACAAAGTGAGTAGCCACACTTTGGTTGGAGGTTTGCTGTCATGGGAACTGGGTATCTCTCCGCCCACCGCCCAGGGGAGAACCCGGCAGGCCGCAGTGGGCTGCTGGTGAGCACCGGCTCCGAGAGGGCCTCCCACCAAGCCTCTGAGGAGCGCTGGCTCCCGTCCTCCTCTGGGCTCTTCTCCACCTTCCTCAGCTTCCAAGACCCACAGCACAAACAAATAAACAAGGGTCCTCTCTAAATTGCCCTGGGCAATTAGTTCTCTCTAGCTCCTGGGCCTGGGCCGCATTCCAGGTCCATCTTCCAACACTCAAATACTCAGGGTATTTCGTTGTGTAACGATGGACCATCTTCTCCAGGAGCAGTGGAAGCCCGGGATTGGTTGATTGCCTTTCCCAGGCTCCACCCTCCGGAGAAGGCAATTGTTTTCAGTGACATTTGCTTTCTCTTGTTACCTAACACCTGCTATGGCCACTGGCATTCTGTGAACCCCGAAAAGGGCAGGTGAGGCCCTCCCTGTGTCTGTGGGATGAAGCCCCTCCTTAGGGGGCTAGACGGGGGGACCGGCCAAGATAGGACAGGGGAGGGGGACCACCATCCATGTCAACCCTCCCAGTTCTGCCAGTGAGTGGAGCTCTTCCCACCAAGGTGCGGCCTGAAAGGGAGGCCCCAGACTGGTAGATGGACTGGCCGGGGTCTCAACCAGGAAGGGTACAGGCCGTTAGGAGACTGTGGATGAATGTCGAGGAAAGAAAGGATGCCACTCCCCAGAAATGGGCAGAGAGCTAGCTGCCAGGGGAAACCCCAGGGACAGGCCTGTGAAGTTGTCCCAGCCCCCTCTGGGCTAGAGCCCAACGATTAAAGACTCCAGAAGCGTTCTACCTGCAAACTTTTTGTGTTGTCTGTGGTTATTTCCTTTTGTTAACTCATAGTGTTGAGACAAGTCCCTTTTTCCAGTACAGCCCACTTCAGGGATGCTGTGGGAACCAGGAGTAGACAAGGTTTGGGTCTGCACCTGAGTTGGAGCTTTATTTATTTTAAAATTTCTTAATTAAGTTTGTTTGTTTATTTACTTGAGAGAGAGAGAGCAAGCAAGGTAGGGGCAGAGAGAGAGCAAGGAGAGAGAGAATCTCAAGCAGGCTCTGAGCTATCAGCGCAGAGCCCAATGTGGGGCTCGAACTCACGAACTGTGAGATCATGGCCTGAGGCAAAAATCAAGAGTCAGAGGCCCAACCAGCTGAGCCACCCAGGCGCCCCTGGCGGTGGAGCTTTAAAGAGAGTGCGCGAGCAGAACTCAAGAGGGCAACTGGACCCAGAGAGAAAACCCAGAAGAAGAGGGAGCTCAGGGGGGAAAGAAGGGGGTTCCAGCCCCTCCTCACCTGGCAAGTGCTCTCCAGAGCACCCCCCCCCACCCTGATTAAGGCAGTCCTGTTTTCATGGGGCCGGTTGGGGAGAGGTTGTTCCTCCCACCCCCTCAAAGAGCACTGCGTAGGGCTCCTTCCCTAGGGGGCTGAGTGAGTCCACTCCCCCCGAGGGCCTTTGGCTGACTCACATGTTGGTAGTGACACATTGGACCACGTGCTAGGAACAGTCCAACATCCAGAGAGAGGAAAAAACAGCTCTGGTGGCATGTCGGGCAAACATGACAAGCATTGCCCTTCTTGAGAAGCTGGGGACAGACTGGCTTTGTGATTTGAGGCACCTGCTGGAAAATGCTTTCCCCCACATCGCAGAAAGCATCTCCGGCTGAGTCACCCCCCCCACCCAAGGTCCCTGCTGAAGTGACACTCTGAGGAGCTCTCCCTACCGCGTCTTCAAATGCATCATCAGATGCATCAGATTAATCACGCATCAGATTAGCTGCAAGTTAGCAGGAAGCGACAGAGCAGGAGGGAAGGCCATAGAAGTTTTGAAAGCCTTGAGGGCAGTGAGGCAAGAGGAAGTGTGATTCGAGAACCCTGGAGCCGGCAAGCTGTCCTGGGAAGGCAGACCCTGGACAGACATTTTGAAGGTGGGCTCAGGGCTCCAAGGTGGCTTTTAAGGGGAGAAACGGGGGCACTAAACTTCCTTCTTGCTTCTGGGCCTTTTTGGTAGGAAGGCAGGCAGCGAACGCCTTGGTGATTCCAATTCCTGCTGACAGGGCTTTTCTTTTTTTTAATATATATTAGTAAATCTTACCCAAGGCTAGGCAAACACTCAGCGCTCTTTAGGGAGTGAGTGTTCCCTAAGGAAAAATAATCCCCCAACGCTATTGGGGCGCTGTTTATAGAAACTCGGACCAAGCAATCGTTTCTTCTTGAGTGAGATGGGGAGGGGGATTCTCAGCACCTCCCTGGTGTCAGCAGGGCCCTCCCCGGGCCCGACCGCTGCACGCCACCACCCCCACGCACACGGTGTGGGTCCCTGACACAAGCTTGTTGGATCAGCTTTTTGTCATTTCCCCTTCTCAGAGGGCTCAGGCGGCCCAGAACGGGACACTTGTGGTTGCCCCACGGAACCTCATTTGGAAAAGAATAATCTGGGTGAGACTGTGTGTCCTAAAGATTATGCCGCTTATTAATCGACACCTATACGAGAGGTGGTAATAAACCCACGACTGCTCTAGGTTGTGTCTCCCATGAGGCGAGAAAGGAGGATAAAGATTATTTCTTGGGTTCACTCATGGGGAGGCTGAGGATGAGGGAGTAGGATGGTTTTAAGGCCACACGGTCAGCTCGGGGCAGCCAGTCAGGCCCCACGAGGAACATGGCGGGTACGGTGCCAGCCCTTCAAGGACTTGCAGGTAAACAAGACTCAGAGTCAGGAGATCAAGGCTTGAATCCTCCCGCCTCTGCTGTGTGGCCTCAGATGGATCACATTACCTCTCTGTTTCTTCATTCATGAAATTGCGAAATAACCTGTATGTCACAAGGTTGCGGTGAGGCTGTTAAATATCAATGAGAAACGACCTTCGGAGCTTCTTCCCATAGGTGATGACTCCTGATGCTAATGGCAGTAATACCTAACATGCTTATAAAGCACTTTCCAAGTTTATGATCTCATTTAACCTCACGGCCCAGTAAGAAATCAGTATGTCAATATTGTAGATTAGGCAAACTGAGGAAATTTCTGGAATCACATTTTTTAAACTTTTTTTTAACTTCTAAAAACATTTCTTTATTTTGAGAGAGAGAGAGCATGAGCAGGGGAGGGGCAGAGAGAGGGAGACAGAGAATCCCAAGCAGGCTCTGTGCTGTCAGCGTAGAGCCCGACGTGGGACTTGATCCCACGAACCATGAGATCATCTGAGCCGAGATCAAGAGTTGGATATTTAACCAACTGAACCACCCAGGTGCTCCTGGTGTCACACGGTCTTAAAGAGCTAGAACAGAGAACCAAAACAGATCATTTTCTTTCAAAGCGGTATGACTGTAATATAGTTCATCCTTCCTTGCCTCCAAGCAAGGTGGTGTTTTAGGTATTTTGGAAAATACAGCCATTGTCCTGAAATAACCACCATGACTATTTTGATGAAACCCAGAGCCCTCCTATTGCTTAGAAAAATCACATGGATGCAACAGAGACTCAGAGAGTGCTGATACAATGGCTAGAGGAGGCCTGGAAGTTTCTGTGGTGAAGTGATTTTGGAAGGAAGGGAAGGAGGTGTGTGGAGAACAGGGGGAAGGGGATGGTCAGGCGTGTGGGTCCAAGGCTCAGAGGTGAGGTCGTCAAGACACACTCAGGGGTGGCGAGCCCCAGGACTGCCTTCTCACCATACGCCAAGGCCACTCCTTGTCTATTATTAGCCAACCCCTGAGCGCCCTGAGCATGAGCCCTAGGACAGGCTGCTGGTCTCCTCTTCCCTGGGGATGAGGAGGGTCCTGGGGGGCCTTAGAACCTCACAGTGAACTGACCTTCCCCTAGGGGATTCCAGTCAGCTCCTCAGGGGGCCGAGCAGCAGGCACTGCCTCCAGGTTTGGGAGGTGTGAGGTCTGGGGTAGGTCCGCTCCCCTCCCTGGGCCAGCATCAGGCCACCCTGTGGTGGACCTGGAAACCAGGACGGCTGTGGGGGGGTCTTCCCCACTGTCGGACTGGGCGCCAGCCAACTAGACTGTCTTCGCCAGTCCCTGGGTCCAGACCGTACACGGTGCAGGTGCCGGGGGCAGGGACCCATCTTGTTATTAATAACAATGTTACTGACAGGTCTTGCTTGCCTGAATTTGCACTATTGAATTTACAGACCTTTTTGCACACGTTTTCTCATTCAATCCTCAGCGAGTCTTTGTAGGTGCATTATCCCAAGTCTGCAGATCAAGACAATGAAGCTAAGAGAGACCGAGTGAACTGTCTCAAGTTTGCACTGTGAGTGGCAGAAACTTTGATTTATTTTTGTCTGTTAGTGTTGCTCCCGAAGGGATTTAGCTAGTTTCAAACATGATAACAAATGTAGCAAAGGGGTCCAGAAAGACAGTCAATGAAGGTCAGGGGCACCCCTACACAGCACAGCGGACTCTGCCTTCCACTGTCCAGAGCAGGCACGCATTTGACTTGGAGCGTTCTAGCAAGTAACACGAGGGAAACAGTCCCAGAATTCTATGTCCGTGAAAACAGACCAGGTGCTTGGGGAAAGCAAAGCTATTCCCAGCCCTGGGACAGGAGAGAATAAGGAACATCACGGAGGCTTTTCAGAGCATGGTCTTTGAATCCCAAAACCATAGTAGCCCCTGTAGGCTTCCGTTTCTTCATCTGCAAAGTGGGGGTAGTCATAAGACCTAGTTCCTAAATTTGTTCATGAGATTTAAATGAGATGCTTTTTAAAAGACTGGTGAAAATGATTAGCTAGGGGCTCCTGGGTGGCTCGGTAAATTGAGCATCCGATTCTTGATTTTGGCTCACGTCATGATCTCATGGTTTGGCTTGTGAATTCAAGCCCTGCACAGGGCTCCGCACGGACAGCTTGGAGCCTGCTTGGGATTCTCTGTCTCCCTCCCTCTTTGCCCCTCCCCTGCTTGCACACTCGCTCTCTCTCTCTCTCAAAAATAAATACACATTTTTGTTTTAAAAAAAGAAGAAGAAAATGAGTAACTGAGATAACATCGCTACTTAATCAGGACTCCAGAAGCATTTGGGGGAATCCCCAACATTGGGGAATGAGTGTGATGAATTTAATCCCTATGGCAACCTTCCACAAAATCAAGCTGGTTTGGCGGGTGTGGCTGGTTTGGCTGTGTGGGGCACCGCCCCTGCTCTCTCGTTGATATCTCTGCTTTATATCTCTGTGGCTCTCTTCTCTGCGCTTGCTTCCTCTTCTGTAAAATGTGGGTAAGAATAATTCCTACCCCTTGGGGCGCCTGCGTGGCTCAGTCGGTTGAGTGTCCAACTTCGGCTGTGGTCATGATCTCGCAGTCCATGAGTTCAAGCCCTGTGTCGGGCTCTGTACTGACAGCTCAGGACCTGGAGCCTGCTTTGGATTCTGTGTGCCCCCCCACTACTGCCCCTTCCCCACTTGTGCTCTGTCTCACTCTGTCTTTCAAAATAAATAAATGTTAAAAAGAAAAGAGGAAGAAAAAGAAGAATTCCTACTCCATAAACACACAGAGGGCTTAGCCAGGTGTGGGGAAGTCAGTGAATGCTCACCACGGGTGGTATGTTGACTGTTTGCCCTTGTAATCATCCTTAACCGTGGTAGAAGGGGGCATCCCTGGAGCCTGGGAATCCCGACCTTCCTCTGCCACCCTCTGGTCTCATTGGTTTCTCTGTCCCCTGTGGCTCTTAACCCTCAGCCCTTGGCCATCATCTAGTGGGTACTCAATTTATACATGTGGTGTGAAATTGGGAAGTAAGGGAAAGGGGTTCCAAAGTGGCCTAGGAATTGGGGAACTCCCTCTCGTGTCACCTAGGCCACACAGCCTTTCAAAGCCTTGTTTCCGTGATCTGGAAAACGAGCAGGGATCTTTGTCATATCTCTGGCCCCTTGAGCTCTTATCCTGATTATCACAGAGAGGGCTTTACTCTGAAACTACTCACCACAGAGGGCGCTTGGTCAGGAAGCCTTTGAAGAGACCCAGTTCCCACCCTAGTCTTGAAGAAGGCGCGGGGCCGGGGGACAGTTGCTGGGTGCGGGCAGGGCCAGGGGCCGTGTGAACGGCAGTGAACCCAGGTCCTGCCAGTGTCCGTGTCGGGCCTGGCCGTCAAGGGCCTGGGTCTGCCTGGGAACGCGCTGTTTCCACTCTCGTTTGGGGCGTCTGCTGCCAGGACAGGAGATGTTCTGTGTGGTGTAAGAGGAGAGGCGGATGGGAGTCGGGNGTTTTTGCCGCTCAGCACTTGGTGCCTGGAAGGGCGGAAATACCCGTTAGTGTCACCTGCTCACCGGCCAGAGACATGAGCTGGCTCTGGCGGAACGTGCGGCCAATAATTTGTGGGGTTACAATAATGGGGCTAATTTGGTGTTTCATCATTGAGACCCCAGGTGGGCAGAGGGGGAAGAGAGGCCTGGGGCCTGGTTCCCAACAACCACCCAGCGCAGAGCTGTGCGACACTGTAAGAGGCCGTGGAGACGTGCTCCCTCGTCCTTGGGGCTCCACCCTGCTACTTGCTTCTCCCGGTGATGCTCTGTCAGAACGCAGCTTGGAGATTCCAGAAGCCAGCCCCAGTCAGCTGCCAGCTACAGCCCCACGGCAGCACAAAGCAGGGAGCAGGTTGAAAGTGTGTGGAGATGCTTGAAGAGTCTGCCTTGCAGTGGGTAAAGGGCGCGCGTGCGGTCCGCCTCACGGGGCATCCCGTTTTATGATAAGGCGCTGTCACCTGGTACAACGCTTTCATTTTACAGCCGCTGAGGGAGCCGCAGTGACTCGCCCTCCCTCATTCTGTGGTCGACAGCAGGGTAGGGATTTGAACCCTGCTTCCTGGCTCTAAGTTCATCCTGGTCCTGGGGACACCCAAGCTGCAGCCGGCAGCCTGAGAAGACCCACAAGATGTCCCCCCAACCCTGCTTGTTGAAGGTGCTGATGGGAGGGGAGCCCCCACTGGGATGGAGGGAAGAGGCCGCCTGCGAACCAGCACGGTTTTCTGGGGGCCCTGCAGCCAGGAGCCGGCCTCTAAAAGCCAGGCTAAAAGATGTCCTCACTGTCACCTTCCACTCAGGGACATGGCTGACCCTCCTTCTCCTCTTGCTGACCCAGACATTCAGGGGACACACCTGGCCCTTCGGGCCACCAGGTGGGTTTTGGGCCACCAGCTGTCCCGGCATGGCTGGGGGCTGAGTTTACAGACCGTGTGCTTGCCGCTCATACGTCTTGGTTTTTCTTTTTTTTTTCTTTATGTTTGTTTATTTATTTTTTTTTTGAGAGAGAGAGAGCATGAGCAGGGGAGGGTCAGAGAGAGAGGGAGACACAGAATCTGAAACAGGCTCCAGGCTCTGAGCCAGCTGTCAGCACAGAGCCCGACACGGGGCTCGAACCCACAAACCGCGAGATCATGACCTGAGCCAAAGTCGGACACTAAACCGACTGAGCCACCCAGGCGCCCCACATCTTGGTTTTTCTACTAGCAGCTGGCAAACCCACCATGTGGCCTCCTCTCATGGCTCCAGCTCAGGGGCTTCGAGCAGCTAAGCCCTGTAGGAACTCGCCCTGAGGGTGGCTGACGCTTACGCTCAGACAAGGTCAGAGAAGTTCAATGACGTTCACAGTCATGCAGTTGGAAAACAGAAGGGCAGGGACTTGAACCCAAGGTTCTGCCCCAAACCCCACATATTCCGCCACCCCCAGCCCCCACCAGAGCTGTTTGTGTTAATTCCCTTGAAGCAGACTAGTGATTCCCTCCCCTCTTGTTGGATGAAGAGCCAAGACCCCAGCTTCCCACCAGACCTCCAGTTGAATGTTCCTTGTTGATTATTGTGGGTCTCCATGGGGAGCCTGAAAATTTTAGAAGGTCAGGGACACTGAATTTCTTGGCTTTGAAGAAGAACATTCAGTGAGAGTTGAGATAGTCTTCCAGACTTTGAAGGTGTAACGTCTGCATCATGGTGAAATAGTAGGTGGGAACTGGGAAGGAAGGGCATATGTGGAGTGGACGTAGGGAGGATTTCCCGAGTTCCAGGATGGCGGACCACTGGGAAAAGTGTGAGTGGTATTTTCAGAAGAGGGCTTCATTGTTCCATTTGGTGCAGTCCCATTTAGATGCTAGGACTGGGTGAGCTGAGCAATCACTTGTGGTTTCTCTTGCTGCCTAGAGGCATGTGGTTGGGGTGGTCTTCCTTGGATCCACAAAGATCCCTCATCAAGAGAATGAATCCCCACACAGGACACCTGCAACTCTCCCAAGAAGCCCACTGGGACTGCAAACCATCCACCCCCCTCAAAACCTAAGGAAGCAAGAAAACGAAAATGAAGAAAATACTCCCATTCTGCAAGAGACAAAACTCTTCATATAAGGGTGTCCCTTCCACCCCCTTCCATCCATCTTGGTGTCTGCACCCTGGGGTAAAGCTCAGGTGGGAAGCTCTGTGCAGAGAGAGCATAGGGTCCTTGCATGGAGACCAGAACTTCCGGCCCAAGGGCTATGCCTTCCACTGGCCCAGCTTTTCCCCCTCCCAACCTCTCACACGAGGCAGTGTCCACGGGAACAGCTGAGTACCTCATGACATGATGACATACAGGTGCATTTTGTGAGGAATGACAGGCTGGGGGGTTGGGGCAGCACTGGCTGGTTTAAGTGCTCAGGAGATGGATGCCCTCACAATCTGTAATGTTGGCTGACACCACCCACTTGTCTTCTCTCTAGAGGAAGCAGCAGAGAGAGAGGTACCAGAGCAACTGGAAGGTTCACCTTCAAAAACCAATTAGGTCCTTAGCCCACCTGGCCCTTAATAGCCAGGGGCAGAAGGTGGGGGTGAAGAGAAATTAGCAACACATGCACAGTTCCAGACAGAGGAGGCTGAGTGCCATGGTGGAGAAGAGCAAGGTCTTCAGAGTCAACAGACAGGAGTCCAAACCCAGACTTAGTCAATCACTCTGAGAGCTTAGGCAAGTTACTTAACCTCTCTGAACCTCAAGATGGCAATGATTATGGGCTTCTCCAAGGAGTGTGGTATGAATGAAATGAGGTGTATCTATGTTAAGTATCCAGGTGTGCTGTATCTGTTAGTCTCCTTCTCTCTTTACTTTGGCTTTGATCACCAAAAAATGTAGGTTAAAAGAAGTCAAAGCGGGGCGCCTGGGTGGCTTAGTCGGTTGAGCGTCCGACTTTCGCTTGGGTCATGATCTCTCGGTTCGTGGGTTCGAGCCCCGCATCGGGCTCTGTGCTGACTGCCAGCTCAGAGCCTGGAGCCTGTTTCAGTCTGTGACTCCCTCTCTCTCTTACCCTCCCCTGCTCATGCTGTCTCTCTCTCTCTCTCCTAGAAATTAAAAAAAAAAAAAAAAAAAAAAAAAAAAGAAGTCAAAGCCCCTTCAAACTCCTGGCCATAGTGTGCGTGCTCAGCCGGTTCTTCTAAATGGAAAAGGCAATGGCTCTCACCCTGGTGAGGGAGGGGCCCAATAATTTTCCATTTCTGTCAAGTTCCAAACGGCGTTGATGCTGCTGGCCAGGGAAACACACTTGGAAAACACCTGCAATCAGAGTATTTACAGAAAACGTCAGACGTCTTTAAAACCCTATCCAGGTTTCTTAGACCCTTTAAATTTGGGGGGGGGGCGGCATCTTATTGCTAAAATTAGGCAATCCAATGTGCCCATGGTGCATTGAGGAAAGGTAAAGAGTGAGAGTGAGTATGCCCCTTCAGGAGGATCTCACATGGCTTTGACCCGTCAGCACCTTGTTTGCACCTTTCATCAGTCTCACTTTGGTCTGGCGGCATTGATATTGAGTGATGCTGGTTATGTCCCACGCCACAGCGATTCTTCTAGGGTCTGATCCAGAGCCGCCTCAGAATCCCCTCATTGCCTTATGTTGCAAACTGAGGATACCTAAGAATCACCTGGGAAGCCTCTCAATCACTCACACACCCGGCCCCGACTTTGGAGTTCTGACTCTCAGTAGGTGTTGGGCACAGCTCAAGAATCAAGCCTCCACCTCCCTCAAGGGGAGCACACCCTGAGGAACACCTGATGAGGCTCAACCCTGAAGCCATCTTGTTACCCACAGGGACACTCCTGGGCAGACCAGAGGCCAAGGTTAAGCAAGGGTCCACTCCCTGCACCAACCCTTTGTACCACCTTCGTAACCAGGTGCATCCCACAAAGCTAAGCTGTTCGTTCATTCAACAGATATGTGGCGAGCTTGTGTTACATACCAGGTACTGTGCTCAGTCCATATAGAGCTAGGACTAGGGTCTGGGAAACGAGGTACCCAGGGGGCAAAATTTAAGGAGGCCCTCCTTCCTGGAGGCATGCATGAGCCTCCTTCACTTCTGTACCCTGGGCACCTGGTTTGCATCACCCTGGTCCCACTCCTGGTAAAATAGATGCAGTCCCTCTCCTTCGGGAACACGCAGTCCAGAGCAGGATGTGGCTTTGGAGGAAGAGGCCTGAGGGATGAACGGACATCTGCCATATGAAGACTTGGGGAAGGAATGGTCAAATGGACAGCAGAATATGCACAGTCCAGGGAGCAGGGAGACCCTGGAATATTTCGGCTCTTCTGGGAGGGGGAGGGTGAAGACTCAGACTGTGATCAGGTAGGGCCCTGTGGGTCTTGGTAAGTGCTTGGGATTTTATTCCTAGTGCAAAAGGGAGCCATTGGAGGGTTTTAAACAGAGAGGTGACGTGCCTCATCTTATAAGTTTGAAAGAGAACTCGCTGCCGTGCGGAAAGTGGGGCAGGCGAACACAGGGAAGCAGAGAGGTCCATTAGCAGGTGGCTGTGAGTGGGCAGGTGAGAGATGGATTTGCCCTTGGAGACGGAGAGAAGGGGCAGCCTGGAGACTGACTCTGGAGGTGGCATTGGCAGGCAAGGTGGTGAGCTACTTGTACAGGGGGCAGGAAGGCAGGCATCAGCGATATTGCCTCGTTTCCAGCTTGAGCAGCTAGGTGGATGGAGGCGCCATTTGCCAAGTTAGGCAGAACCAGAGGAGGATGTAAATGGCAGGTCAAAGTCCACCTTTGAGCATCTGAGAGATTTTAGATTTCGGTGAGACATCTACATGGTGACTTTGTGTGGGATATAGGAGTCCGGAGCCTAGAGGTCTATGAGGGGCCATACATTTGGGAGTCCTGAGAATAGAAATGGGTATTAACATTACGGATGATCAGAGAGAGTGTGTTTAGAAGTGCGCTGTTTTTAGAGGCAGGGATGGGGGGATCCTGCAGCGACTGGGAGGGAGAAGCCGTAAGAGTGGGAGAACGGAAGGAAGCAGATGTTCCGGAGTGAGATGGCCAACCTCAGGGAAGGCTGTGAAAAGGACAGCCACACCCTGGTAAGACCAACAGATTCTTGCATGTTGCAGCAGGAGGCGGGTGAGGCCCTAAACCCTCGGGCCAGCGAGGGCCCTAAAGCTCCTGTTACTGGCTCCTCAAGCAGGTGCCCTTGGCTGAGACCAAAGCCCTGCCGGCTGGGCGTCCCCCAGAGCACCTGTTTGCAGAAATGCCCCTTTAGCTGCTCCAGGGGACAACCTCACTGGGCCCAGGGCATCTTCCCCCGTGCTGAGAGCCCTTGCTGCTGCTGCCCTGCGCGGGGCAGACGGCAGCTCACTCACTGCTGAGACGCCCACCCTCTCCTGGGGGGAAACTGACCGCTGTTTGACAGCCACACAGCAGGACAACTGGATGCGAGGAATGAAGAAAGATTCTCATCGTTAATTTCATTAATGTGCCGTTGATTCCCGTCTCTCATTAATGGCGTGCCTGTGGAAGGACGGGCACCCGTGGAGCGGACTTTCCGGCCTGACCAGGCATCACCTCTGTCCCTTAGAACTTCCCCAAACTGCGCTGTCCTCAAGCTCCTTCCACCCCCTCGCAGCCCCTCTCCCTCTCCGCCCACCTTTTAAAAAGTCATTAGGAAGAGATCTGCACCTCCCAGTGTGATTCTGACTCACAGATATTTGCCCAAAAGTAATGGTGCATGTGAAGCACTAAACCTCTTTTCAAGGGCAGGTTTATGGAGGAGAGGCTGAGCAAAAGTTTGCTAAATAAAACCATCTGTTTCCCTAAAAATGCGCGCATACAGGAATGTTTGCCTCCTGCCCATGGGCTTTAACCTCCCGAAGGGTCCCAGAGACCCAGCCCAGCCCCAGGATCTCCCCTACTCCCCCGCCCCCGCCACAGGCCCAGTGCAAGCTGGGGGGTCTCCCTCTTCCCCGGGGCCATCCCTGGCTCCCAGGGTCTATGCCACGGGCTGCGGCTGGATTCCGTGCAGTTCATTTAAGGCACCTCTCTCCTGCCCCATCATTTATTCATATCGCTGCAAAGCCTTTGGGGCAGAAAGCACTTCAGAGAGAAAGCAGGCGAGGATGGAACCCGGAACGAATGGTCCCGGCACCCCGCCCGAGCCCTGCATCCCAGCCCTCCCATCCCGCCCTTCCGCCTTGGCCACCCCAGCACCCCCAGCGCCCTGGAACCCAGGCCCTGTGCTCACAGCAGGAGTCCTCTCTGCACCCGAAGAAGCGCCCCGCCCCCTTGGCTCCCAGCAGAGAGCTGAGCCGGCCCTGGGGGAGCTGGGCGGGCGGGGTGTCAGTCTCCGTTCTCCTCCCCTGCAGCCCCCTCATCCAGCCAGTCACTAGAACCCACTAACTGTCTCAGAAACCCTCGCCTCTGCTTTGAGGCATTTGTAACACTTGATCCCAGCCCTTTAGACCCAGGGGCAATGGGGACCCGCAAGTCAGACCAAGGGAGTGAGGAGGAAGCAGTGTAAGAGGAAGGAACAGAAAAGCTGGCCTGGAAAGACGAGTGTCATCCAGGACCATCAGAGGTAGGGACGGATCGTTTCAGGAAGTGGAAAGAACCAGGCCAAAGCATGGGGGTGCAAAAGCACACTCACTGGCGTGAAATCAATTCTGTGTGGTTTTCAGGCTGATTCCCAGAAGTGCAAGGAGGTAGGCTGTGGGGTAGAAGGTAGGAGCCCTGCGTGCCCTGTCTCTGAGCCACTTTTTATCTGTTGTATATATTTGTGCTTCTGGACAGAGAAGAGGTTTTCCAGCTACAGAATGGATTTGAAGTGGGGAGCCATTGGGGGATTCGGAGCAGGAGAACAGCCAGGAGGAAAGGTCAGAGGTAGGCAAGGGGAGGCGGGGGTCAGAGCTAAGGTCGTGCCGAGGGGAGGGGTCTGGAGACACGTGGAAGGCAGAGCAGCGTGTACAAGTAGGTATGGATTGTGCAGAAGGGCCTGGAAGCTTGTTCTCTCCCCCCGCCGTCCATTCTCCACAAGCCTGCGGAGGGCTCTGCTTCCCACAGGCAATAAAATGCAAACATCTTTCCAGGACCCTGGCTCCCCCCCAGCTCNGGCACACGTCGCCTTCCCCTCTTCTTCCTTCTCCCCTCCCAGGTCTGCCGGCCTTCCCAGCCACTCTGAAGTGCCCCCCCAAGCCCCCATCATGTCACAGTCATCCACCGCCCTCGGAGCCTCTCTGGCTGAGTTTCTTTGCGTCGCCCTCCCCTAGAATACAGACCCCTGGAGGGCTGGGACCCTGTCTGTTCATATCCCAGATTCATGAACATTGAGTAGGTGGGTGGCCAACGAATGGCACCCACGAAATTGGTCTCCGGTGTGGGGGTCTGGATGGAAGGTGACTCTGTGGACGAAGTGGGGCAGGAGCCAGGGTGGACTCCTGAAGGGGGGGCGCTGTTTCCACCCTGCATCTCCCCTCTAACACCCTGAGACTCTCGTGCCGCCTCCCTCTGCCTGGAATGTCCTCGTTCGTTTTCCTCTGCAGCAAACTCCTTTTGCTCACCTTGCCAGACCCTGTGAATGCCACCCCCTCCGGGAAGCCTCCCCGTAACCCTGGGCAGCTTGTTATTCCTTCCTCCGCTCCCCCACGTCTTGCCCACACCTCTTTTAAAGCACCCATCAAACCAACATTTCTCTCCCGTGTGCCTGCCCCAGGACGGTGAGGTCTTTATCATATTTGTATTTATAGAAGTAATCATTATACTGGCAGCTAATACTTTCTGAGAGCCTGCTATGTGGCAGGCACTATGCTGAGCGCTTTATACAAATTATTTCATTTAATCTTAACAACAACCCTAAGAGGAAGGTACTGTTATCAGCCCCTTTTACAGATTAGGAATTGAGACTTTGAAAGGTGAGATAAATTGCACTGTTCATGGACATCGGAGCTGGAGCTTGGACCCAGAGCTGCCTGACCCCAAATCTGTATTCTCAGCCTTTCGCTCATCAGCCAGTATTTATTGAGCACTTACTGTGTATTGGGCTCTGGGTAAGACATGACAGGTATGTTGATGAGGAAAACTAGACCCTGAAAGAGCCCACAATCTGAAGAGAATTCACCATTTGCCATATAATCCCCACAAGCAACAGGAAAGTTATGGCGGTGACACGGGCTATGGAAGAGGAGGTCTGTGGTACTTGGGGGGATGGAGGGGCAGATACCAGAGGAGATGGCCCAGCCCCAAGTGCCAGCCTCCAAATCTGACTCAGCTCTCCATCTCCCTCCCACCCCCCATTCCCCCACCAATTCCAAGTCTCAGACCTTTACGGAGGGATTGCTCACTGGCTGTTTTTCTCTACCCATTGGAGCCAAATTGGCTTCCACCCTGTATCTCTTCTAGGCCGCCCCCGCCCGAGGGTAGCTTAACAGCACTTCCTGCCCTGGGCTTCAGACATCCTTTTAGGTCTCCTGTGGCTTTCCTGAAAGGGTAGCGGATGCTTCTCTGCTGCTGGTGAGAGATTCAGACAAGCCACTTAATGACGAAAAGACTAGAAGCCTTCTCTAAGAGATGGGGAAGCCTTGATTACCAAGACAGACATGGAGGTCCTGACACCACTCATCGCCTATTTAGGAGGAAGAGGAGGAGGCTGGCCCTGGAGAGGAAAAAAACACTTGGGGGCAGTCGGGACTAAAGGAATGAGAGCATCTGGATTTCAAAACGAAGTTGCGGGATTCCTTGAGGCTGGCAATGGACACCAGTCAGGCACCCTCCCAAGTGGTGGTACTGATGCTACATTTTCCAGTGTGATTCCTCGGTCTTTATGGCTGGCAGGGAGGGACCCGAAGGCTAGAACATTTAGAACAATCATCTCATCTTACAACTTGAAGCCTAGAGATGTGAAAGCACATGCCCAAGCTCTCATGGCTGGTTAGTGGCCGAAGGATTAAAGTCCAAGGCTCCAGACTCGGGGTTCACTGCTTTTTCCCCCTGGGGAAGCACACAGACAAGAATTCTTTTCTATGCCTGGGGCTCATGTGAGCGCATCAAAGAGAAGGAAATCTATAGTGAGCTGTTGCAAGAGCAACGGTGTGCTGTGGACGCGACTTACTGCCCAGACGCCTGGGCGCTGCAGCCAAGGGAGAGTGACAATGTCACATAGACAGTTGGCACCTGAGGACAGACTTCTCCAGGAGCCAACACCTTGGATCTCCCTACACTGGCCGCGGGTCTGCTCCTTCGAAACACTAGCCGGGACTTAAAGCCAGCTGCCACTGGGGTCAGATCCGCCCTATCAGCCCGTAGTCTAGCAGGAGGGCCAGGTCGGTCTCCACCAATTTTTGGACAGCGGTGACCTCTCCATCGCTGGAGAGCTCATCACCAGTCAGAAGCCCTAAGGCGGCCTCCCCTGACAGCAAGTGAGGAGGAAAGCAATAAAGTGTGAGCTGTTCCGCAGCCCCTGGTCAGCCTGGTTTTATTGAAGCCAAAGTCTTAAGCATCACTAATGAGGATAAAAGACTGGCAGGGAGCACAGGATCTGGAGCTGAAACCTCCTGAGAAAGGGGGTGGGGCAGAGCCAGGACTGGCAAGGTAGCCCGAGGGTCCCAGCTGGGGCCCGAGCTTTCCAGAGAGGGAGGTGGCTGCCAGGTGCTGACTCTTTGTTTGCTTGGCCCCCGTCCCTCTATTTACTCAGAAGTAACCTATTTATTTTCATTTCTCGGATAAGCCAGTCCCCTGCAGTGTGTATGTGCAAGGGAACATCTCCCTTGACCCGCTGAGCCACGAGCAGCCAGTGAGCAGTCAGGCCCCACGAGGTTCAGTCACCCGCCGCAAAAGGTCCTGGAACTAGCTTCTTGGCCTCCCTTTCCTCTCTTCTTGCAAGTCACGGGGGGATCTTAGCCCGTTGGCTTTCCCAGTGACGGAGAAGGAAGTTCACGGTTGGGAGCAAGGGCCCGAGTTGGGGTCAGGGGCTCCCACGGCATGCCGCTGACTTGGCACCCCACCTGCTCCCCAGCTGCCACAGTCCGGTCCAGAAAAGGCGCCCCTGCAGAAGAGGGGCACCTCCCGGGTTGGCGGTCCCCTGGAAGGAGCCGTCCTTAGGGGCAGTGCATAGAGCCCCAAGTGATTCCATTTACCCTGAGAGACCCCCGGTACCCCAGGCAGGTCTCCTAAGGCCATAATCAACTCAACTTGGACTCTCCCGAGCTGCACGGCCCTTAAAAGTGCCCCTTTGTATCGTAGAGAAGCCACTCCCTACAGAGGGGCCACAGGATTCCTTCTCGGGCGCCACCTTGATTGTCACATTGACATTGAGGACCACTCCTTCCAGGGCTCTCCTGGCTAAGACACAACCATCTATTTCTACGTGCATTCATGTAGCGCCTCTCATGCTTAGCCCGAAGCACGGATAGGCATAAAGCAAAGCCTGCACCAGGTGCTAGTGGGAGGGCACGGCGGCAGCAGAGGCGGGACTTGGTAACGCCTTTGAGTGGCCCAGGGGCAGAAGGTGCTGCAGGGGTGTGGGGGGAGAGGTGCTCTCTGTGGGCTGGACCTTGGGTGAGGGCCCCTGCAAGATGCACAGGTTTGTCCGCATGAAGACAGGAAGGGACCACTTTTGGGGGGGGGAGGCATAGAAGAATAGGGAGAAATAACCAGGCAAAGAAGTAAGACAAGACCCCGTTGTTGAGGGTCCTTAGTGCAGGCTGAGAAGACGTGCTTTGATTCTGGAAGCGGAACAAGGGGAGCTACTGGGGGTGCTTGAGCAGCAGCACTGATCTGTGTGAATCTGGCACCAGGACTCTCACTGGCCATGTGACCTTGGGCAAGTTACTGAACTTCACCAAGCAGTCCTTTTCTGCCGCTTGCAGTGGGGACGATAGGAGCACATACCTCGTAAGGCTGTGGCAGGGCTTCTTGAGACCATCTGGCTTTGAAGGACGTGGCACATGGTCGGCAGGTGAGAGGGTTAGTTCTTGGTGCTGCCATGGGGTCGAAAAGGCTTCTCTAACTTTGGGTAGGAACGAACCGAGGAGGGTTGTAAGGGACATGAAGGGTGCTGGGGGCCCCCCCTTGTACCTCAGTGTGCCTCGGTCAGAGAAAGGACTTTCAGCCGGGTGCCCTGGGGACCTGCTGCAGGAGGGGACCGGCCATCACACTCCCTCCACACCCTGTCGCTCGACCATTTCCTGTGTCTCTCTCGCTCCCTGGACTAGAGGGCTAAGGGCCCAGGAGCCGCCCTGAGGGAGGTGGAGATCCCGGCACTTCTTCTGATTGGTGACACGCCCCTGGACCATGTGCGTGCGGAGGGGGGACTATGTGCTCTCCACAAAGCTCGGTGCCTCCATCAGGTTCTCAGCCCACAGGAGCCGACAAGTGAACAGGTGCAGGAAGCTGTGGTATAAGGTCTAGAGGGGCCGGGGTTACCCTGAGGTGCTCCCTCAGTGAGCTGGCAGGTGCTCCAGCATGGAGTGTGAGGAGCACTCTCCTAAGAGTTAGGAGTCCAGCTGCATCTCCTGCCAGCGGTATTAAGCCTGGCCGGCAGAGCTCTGAGAAGGGAGTTTGAACCCTGAGTGCTCCGCCTGCGAAGTAGGGTTGGTGACAGCACTCCCTGCCTGCTTGCAGAGGTCCTGCAGACCCGGGAGCTGGTGGCTGTGGGTCTGGGGTCGCCGGCTCTGTGGCATCACAGGCTCTGTGTGCTGGAGGGGGTCCTGCCCCTATGGGGTGTCTGGCTCTGCCCCAGCCAGACCCCCCTTCTGCCACTCTGGGATTTAATTGTGGGGTGAGTAAAAATACCAAGACGAATCTTGGGCCAGGGCAAGGCTCCATCTGGAGGAGAGCCAGGGCCACATGCTAGGGAAGGGGTGGGAGTGTCTGGATTATTCTCCAGTCTGGGCCAGGTGCCCTTTGCCCGAGTAAAAATGTAAGCTCCATCAGGGCAGGGCTTTTTGTGTATTTTGGTCTTTCCCAGAACAACACCCAGCACACAGCAGGTGCTCAGTGAACATTTGTTGACTGAACGGATGCCTGAAGGAACAGATGGCCCCATCTGAAATCCAAGCCCCCCACCCCCCCGCAAACCCTGCCTTCTTCCTCTTCCACCTGGGGTCCCCGGGGCAGCAGGCCAGCCTCAGAGGCTGAGGGGAGGTTTCAGAGNGGGGGGGGGGGGGGGAGTAAGAAGAGGAAGCAGTCCAGGAAAGAGCGATGTAACTGACAGACAGACATCTTTACCCTGTTTGAAGTTTTCCTGTTCCCTGTTGCTCAGAAACTTCCTAGAATTGGGGCCTCTAGGAGACACAGCACTGTGTACTCTTTGCTGGGGTCATTTTTGAAGGTTGACCACATTTAAGGGGAAAGGACAAGGGGGATCCAAGACCGGGCACAAATGAGATGTAGAGTTGTATATCTCCTTGGTCTGCAGCGTGGCCGGAGCGAGGTCACGATCCCTAGTGTGTCCACACTGAGGCCTGGAGGCGACAGAGCTGGAGGTTCTCCAGGGAGGCGAGGAAGCAGAGGGACTGGTGAGAAACAACCGAGCCAAGCGCAGGAAGCAGACCTGCTGGGAGAGAGCTCTGGATGGCCGGGGTGTGTCTGATGCATGGTCACGACCATGAGCCCGGCAAGGGGCTGGGGTGTGGAGTGAAGGGGACCAGTGGCTCAGAAGGGCGAGCTGGAAGGGAATAGGACCGGGCCACAAAGGGGCTGCTGGTCCCGGGGCTGCAGCCAAGGGAGGTGGGGAGGGGACGCATGCAGGGCAAGTCAGCACAGAGCAGGTCCGTGAAGACCGGGACCAGAATCTGAGCAGAGTTCGGAAGGAACAGTGAAGGGGGCAAATTGTACTGAAGAGGCAATATCGTGATCATTGACTTTAATTCCCAGCTACTCCCGGCATGGAGACCAGATCCTTGGGTCCAAAAGACATGGCACTCTGCCCCAAAGGGCATTCTCCTGGGCCCCAGAGTGGCCCGTGGCAGCTGCCCAGGGACCTGTGTCCCTCTCATCTGCCCTCTCGTCTGCTTCTTTGCAGGAAAGCGTGGATCTGGGAGAGATCATGTTCTCGCTGTGCTACCTGCCCACAGCAGGCAGGCTCACGCTCACAGTGATCAAATGTCGGAATCTCAAGGCGATGGACATTACAGGCTATTCAGGTACCTGTCCTACCCAAGCAGCTCGCCATGTGGTCTTCCAGCCACCCAGACATTAAGACTTGGAAAAATGTTAGAGAGAAGGGAGAAGTCGGTGTTCTTTTTTTTCTTTGAATGTTTATTTTTGAGAGAGAGAGACAGAGCACAATTGGGGAGGGTCAGAGAGAGAGGGAGACACAGAATCTGAAACAAGCTCCAGGCTCTGAACTGTCAGCACAGAGCTCGACACGGGGCTCGAACCCACGAACCGTGAGATCATGACCTGAGACGAAGTCAGAAGCTTAACTGACTGAACCACCAAGGCACCCTGGGAAAAAATTACTTTAATACTTATTTTTTTGAAGTTTCCTGTTTTTTTTTAATTTTTTAATGTTTTATTATTTATTTCTGAGAGAGAGAGAGAGCACGAGCGTGAACAGGGGAGGGGCAGTGAGAGAGGGAGACATAGAATCCTAAATAGGCTCCAGGCTCTGAGCTGTCAGCATAGAGCCCAACACGGGGCTCAAACCCACGAACCATGAGATCATGACCTGAGCCAAAGTCAGATGCTCTACCGACTGAGCCCCCCAAGCGCCCCAAAACTATCAGTGCTGTTAGAAGGGGAACCCCAGCTCTGGACTCAAATTCCAGTTCTGCCACTCCCTTGCCATGTAATGCTTTGATGTTCTAATCTGAAAAAAGAACGTACAGTTTGCTTTAAGGATAAATGCATTGATTCATTTAAGTCCTTACACTTGTGCCAGACACAAAATAAGCACTCAGTAGATATTAGCGACTCCTATCATTCTTCCCCTCAGAAGAGGCAGAGAATAAGAAGTAAACACAATAGGAGAAAAGAAAATAAGGAAAATCTTTCCAGTGATAGGAGGCCCCAGGACTTTTAAGGGTTATGTCAAGTTTGAGTGTGTAAATGTTTGGAGGTCTGCACAGCCCTGTGGCAGCCCCCCAGACTTAGTTAAAGGGGTGAAGCCACTGAAAAGCAAAGTGCATTTGTATTTGAGTTCTTCCCGCAGGGCTCCTGGCCCCGCCCAGCCCCAGTGCCAGGAGAGCCGCTAAGGACAGCAGGAAGCGTGAGCCGTGAGCCGAGGAAGTGCTTGCTTAGGGCAGCTATAGAGACTGATCCTTTCCCATGGCAACGTTGTTGTCAGAGAAGGTATTTGAGTTTTGATAAAACAGAGGAGTAGCGTGGGTCCCAGGAGCCTCCTTCCTGCTGTCTGCTCAAATCAGCCCGAGAAGCGAAATGGGGTGAAGTGTCCCAAAGAGCAGACTTACAGAACAGCCTGGGCTGCGTGCAGAGCTACAAATGAAGGAAAAGCCTTGTTTTCCAAGACCCATCACCCAAGAGGCTCTTGTGATGAATCAGGTTTCCAGTGGAAAACCACCGCAGACGTGCCTCTGAGCCTGGGTGGTAGATACGAAAGGTAATGGAAGATTTTTCCTTTTATCCATTCATGACTTAGTTCCTGGAAAACTCCTTGGTGTTGTCTCAGGTGCCGTACGGAGGGGGCGGTCCAGCCGCAGACATCTGGGCCCAGGTGCAACCTTGGTGTAAGTGGAAGAAGATGAGGTATTAGACCCCGAAAGATGAGGCTTGGGGGGAGACGGTTGGAAGATGCTGAAGTAATGTGTGCGTCTTGCCTCCCTGAATCCTTTGGAGCCTCTGCTCCCAGCCTCCACTGTCTCTGTGTGACACTCGTGTCTTCCAGACCAAAAGCTCTCCAAGATGGCGCCCACCCTAATGCCTCTCCTTCCCCTGCATTTCAGGGGGGGTCGTGGTGAGGAACTTAAGGAGCCTCTCCCGATATGTGTAAAGCTCTTAGGCCCCAGCAAGTCAGCTTCCTCCAAAAATACAGCTGATGTAGATTTCATTTTAATATCAAAATAAGTGCATGCCAGGGACAGGAATTCACCGAGGACTCTCTCCAGGCTGCTGAGGGAAATAGGATTTTGCTGCCTAAGTCCCCACACTATCTTCTCGGGTGTAATTAAATCGATGTGCTAGAGAGAGAGAGCTTATGCTGAAGCCACTGAGGTAATCAGAATGGCCGTTCCACATCAGAGGGTTGTGGGGGAGAGATTTTTTTCTCATGCCAAATTCTGATCTCCCTCTTGCAACTGACCCTCTTTTTCACCTGGGATTGGAAGCTGGGTATTAAATCTCCACTTGACTGAAAATTCAGGGGTCCTCTTTCTGTCGGGGATTTCTGTCTGTTTGGTTCACAGATGTAAGCAAAGGTCTGGAACGGCCCACGGCAACACAATAGGTGTTGAATAAATACGTTTTGAATGAGTGACTGAATGAATATGTAGCATGGGGAACGTTGTCAGAGGGTGATACCGTGGGGGTGTATGTGCCCGGGGCCTCTGAAACTAGATCTCCTGTTTTTGAGGAGGACTTTGAGGTTGCCTTCAGCCCAGACTGCTTTGATATGGGACTAAGCCAGGGGGCAAATGGAACTTTTTGCCTGTTCTTGATTTCTGTAACATTGACCCCTGAGCCCACAGGTCTTCCTAGTCCCCTTGATTTAACTAATCATGAACCAATTCTCCACCATCCACTGGAATGATGACAATGAAAATAACACAAAATAATAAGGGTCCAGATGCCACAAAACCCACCCATCTCCGCCACATCCAGGTGGTACTGATTTGAGTCTGGTGGTTTAAAGCGTTAGATTTTGGAGACAGACAGAGCTAGGTTCAAATTGGAGGCAAGTTCCTTAATCTGTCTGGCCTCAATATCCCTACCTATAAAAGGGGATGATGACGATAAATATTTTATAGGGGTCGGGGGGAAGTTTAAAAGACATGATGTACATAAATCTCCGCACAGTGCTTGGTACATACTAAATGGTGAATTATGATGGCTCTCAGGACAACGAGGCCGAAATACACTGCCAGGCTTTGTGCCCCCTCCCTCGCCACACGGAACATCAGAGGCTGTTAGAGAAGAAACAACATCTAAGGCCATGTGGAGGCAGCACTCCACTAGAAGCCACAGACTTTTGCCCCAGAGGATCCAAAGGAATGGTCATCTCCCTGCTTAGCCTCTTGGACAATCATAAGATCGATGGGTTCTTCAAGGGAAATACACCCACTGAAATTTATAAATGGATAGGCCTTGGGGGAGTAAACAGAGTTGGGGAAGGAAGCTGAGAATCTCCCGGTCAGTAATAGGCATTGGCCTGGTGGCCGTTGGGACAGGTGGCCCTGCCGTATTTTTCCAAGCCTGGTGACATGGGAATCTGTTGGGCTCTAGGGGTGCATGCAAGTGGAGCCAGCCCTTGAGCGGCCTCAAGCCTGAAGACACTTTCCAAAGCAGTGTACACCTTTTGCAGTGTAGGTAGGTATGGGAACAGGCTTTCCCACCTGACCGCCTGGACCTGAGCACTGTCCCGGGCACCTCCCTAGAGGACAGAGCCCACAGAAACCAGAAAGCTCTCTCACAGAGATTCTTTGTGAGAACCCCCACCCCCACCCCAGCGATGCCCAGGGTGCATGAGGGCCTGGTGGATGCTCAGGTACCCAAGAGACAGAACCGCATGCCCGTGCATCAAGGCACCAGGAGGTGGCTGGTTGGCCCACAGCCACGGACAGATTCACATGAACCCTGGCTTCTGGGCAAGGAGGTGTCTCAGCACATCAGCGTCTCAACAGCTGTTATTACCTGTGAGTCGCCCTCCCATTTCTTCAGCCATGCGGCATAAATAACAATTATGATGGCGTCTGAGACACCTGTGCTAGGAGATACAATAGGTGTCACTTCACTTGGATGAGTGGAAAATTTCAGGGTAGAAGGATGACCACAAAAGACCTATTCAGGGAACTAAAGGAAAGACAGGGATGGGAGACACATGGACGCTCAGTAAAAAGACATCTCCTCTGGGGATGGAGAGAATCCAAGATCCCACTGAGAAATGAAATGTCAGCTGGCTGCCCTGATTCTCAGGAAGCCGCCTTGTTCACGGCCCCCGCCACAGCCCCACCCTCCTCTTCTGCCTAGAAGTGGGCAGGAAACGGCTTCCCAGGGAAGCAGAGAGCAAGGCCTTTCTTGATACCAACTGGAAACGAGCTCCTTGGGACAATGAGACCCATAATCCCATCGTCAGGTGGGAGGACAGGACGAGCATTGTGATTGTCGCTGTTCATTTACTCTGACGTGCTGCTACTCCTTGGGTGTCATCGACTCTATTTTTACCCCCTTATCCTTTGGTTAATACTGCTGACAAACCCCCGGAGGAAAGGACTCCAAGTAGGTGAAAGGAACTGAGTGCCTTGTTCAGCTTCACCACCCTCTGGAGCCAGCTGGCCATTTTGGAGCGGAGATTTAGGGCCGTGATCCACATACCCATGGGCAGGTGTCCTGTCTGATTTGAGGCCAGCTTCACCATTAGTGAAAGTCCATTAGGCACTCTCCCAATAATCCTGAGGTCGCTAGACTCTGTGTTTATTAAGCACGAAGTGTCCTCAGAGACAGGTGTGCTACATAAATACAAGGTGGTTTAATTATCCTAACAACCCACTGATACCATCTGATGAGCGACAGTAGGTCTGTGGCTTCCGTCCCTCCGCTGCAAATTATGTTCCAGGACATCTGGTTAACATGCTCCCTTCCCTTCCCATCACCCCCGCTGGCACAGATCCATATGTCAAAGTGTCCCTGCTTTGTGACGGGCGGAGACTGAAGAAGAAGAAAACCACCATAAAAAAGAACACTCTCAATCCTGTCTACAATGAAGCCATCATCTTTGACATTCCCCCAGAGAACATGGATCAAGTCAGCCTGCTCATCTCGGTTATGGATTACGACCGGTAGGTGCTGGTCCCAGAGGGCCATGTGTACCCGCCCTTCACGCCCGCACCAGTGCAGCACAGGGTTTCCCGACCTTGGACCCTGTGGTTCAGGGCTCAGGGGCCCATTGGCCTCAAATTTGCCTCCACCCAAGAAGGGTGCAGAAGTTTGAGGAAGAGCATGGATTCCCCTGAGCAGAAGCTCAAGTTTGGCTTCACAGCAGGCCCGTTTCTGTCAGGGGCCAATCCACCCATCAGTTTTCCCAAATTTACCCCTGACTACTCCTGTTCCCCCATCTGCCACCAAGTCCTGGCATCTGTCCTCTAAAATGTCTCTCTGTCCTTTCCATTTCTGATGCTGCTACCACTTCCACTCGGGGATGGCTGTGCAGCGTCTCAGCTGACCCCTGCCCCTGTCACTCCCTGGCTCACTAGAAGCACACTCTCCTAAAGGACCACTTTCTTTGGGACCTACCCTTCTCAAGAACCATCAATGGCTCCTGTTACCCAGGCTCTATGCTTCTCAAGGCCTTCCAGAATCTAGACCCCACATGTCCATCCAACTTAATTTCCCCTTCTTTGGATGTATTTCTTCTCTTCCGCTTATCCAGACCCTCTTTTCCCTCAGCTGGATCAAAAACGTTTTCCAGCCACCCCAGCCACCATGACACCTTCTCTCCGGGTGTCACTCCAGCTGAAGGAGAGAAGAAAAAATGCAGTAGCCCTCCGTCTGCAATTTTTAGCACAAGCTCTCGGGCATACTAGGTGCTCGCTGAACACAGCTGAGTGGTGATGGATGTTCTTGCTGAGTGAATAAATCACGTTCTAGCCTTTGTGGGTATGGAGGAAGAGTACTTCGAGCGGGGTGATTTATTTCCACATGCTGATATCTCAAGCAAGGCTGTGATGTGCTAGCTGCGTCCAATAAGGGACAAGACTTAAACCCTCCCATTGCCTAAGGTCAGGCCATCTGCCCACCATTTCCTGTAATTCCAAAGCAGTTTGTAACCTTCTCTCATCGGTCTGTGTCAGTGTCCCCCCAAGGAGGGTGGGCAAAGTGGGCACTCCGAGCCCCTGCCGAGCATCTGTTTTCAGAGCCCGGCAATCTGAGTTGGACCTGCCAGGCAGAATCCCAGACCCCAGGAGCTCCCGTCTGGCAGCGTGTCTGGTCACCAGCGCCAGGCCCTCTGTTTCTCCCTCAGAGTGGGCCACAATGAGATCATAGGAGTCTGTCGCGTGGGGACCAATGCCGAAGGCCTGGGCAGGGACCACTGGAACGAGATGCTGGCATACCCACGGAAGCCCATCGCCCACTGGCACTCCTTGGTGGAGGTAAAGAAATCCTTCAAAGAGGTGGGTGAGGTCGCGCTTGGCCCTTGGCATGTCTGCTGCATGGCAGCGCGGGCTGGAGAATGGCAGTTGGCGGCTGTACGACCTCGCCTTCGTGGGTCCTTCCTGGGGTGTGCGGGGGGCTACGCGCTTCTCACCCAGTGCGTAACAGGCAGGAAGGAAATGGAGGAGGACAGTGGGAAGCTGCCTGACAAAAAGCCTCTGATGTCGAGCATATTGAAAGTGACACTGAGTTCTAAATGGAAAATTAAAATGTAGAGGAAGCCTTCCCAGCAGCTCAGCCGTGCCAGGCCCAGAACACTTTCACAAAGCCCCCAGGGCCACATCAGTCCTTTGGGGGAAAGCCCCAAGAGGGTGAGATCAGCACTAGGTTCCCTGAGGCTCTAGCTAGGGGGTCCCAAGGCAGTCTTCACTGCCTGGGCGCCGATGGCCAGAGGGAAGGTCTTGCTGCCATCAGTGCTTGTTCTCCCATTGTTGGGGACAGAGTACGGCTTCAAGGTGGCACGCTGTGTGACCGGATCGTAACACGGATGTAATGGAGTCCTGAGCCCTGGGCTCCGATCTTGGCCCCTTCACACTTGCTATATAATCTTGAGCCAATCATTTCTCCCAACTGCAAAGAAACTGTCCCTTCCGGTGACATTTACAGTTGGCTTCCCCTCCGCCAAACTCCACCAATGTAAGATCCCATGATGTGTTATCCTGGGGGCTCCCAGGCCTGCTTTTTCTCAAATGGGTTGGGAGGTGGGGCTTGCCAGGTGAGCTTTAAACTTCATTTTGAGTATCTCATACTCCATCCCATATTCAAAAACCTGGGTGATTGTTCTTTCTAGCCTTCAAGTCTAAGAAGTCTAGAGTATAAAATTGGAAAATCTACTCATAAAAAAAAAAAAAGCTTTAATCGTGATGCCACATGGCCCCTCAGCTGAAAAGCAGTCACCTTAAAAACAGTACAGTTGACCTTTGAACAACACGGTTGGAACTGTGTGGGTCCACTTAGGTGTGGATTTTTTAAAACGTAAAACCAGTACAGTACTGTAAATGTATTTTCTCTCCCTGATGGCTTTATTAAAAAAATTTTTTTAATGTTTATTTATTTTCGAGAGAGACAGAGAGGCAGAGAGCAAGCAGGGGAGGGGGCAAGAGAGAGGGAGACACAGAATCTGAAGCAGGTTCCAGGCTCTGAGCTGGCTGTCAGCACGGAGCCCGATGCGGGGCTCGAACTCATAAACCACAAAAAACGACCTGAGCTGAAGTCGGACGCTCAACCAACTGAGCCACCCCAGCACCGCACCCTCATGACATCCTTAACATTTTCTAATAAGCTTACCTTATTATAAGAATACAGTGTAGAATTCCTATAACTTACAAAATATGTGTTAATTGGCTGTTTATGTTATCGGCAAGGCTTCCAGTCAGCAGTACGTGATTAGTTAAGATTAGGAGGAGGAAAAGCGATACTCAGAGTTTTGACTGTGTGGAGGGTCAGTGCCTCTAATCCTAATGTTGTTCAAGGGTCAACTGTAATCCCTTCTTTAGGCTCTGCCACATGGGAAAGGTGTGGGAGGCAAACCCAGAGGACCTCCCAGCTCCCCTTTCTTTTTGGGGTGTTACCACCTATTTCCAGCAGTGTGAGTTGTCTTGAGAGACTGAGAGCTGAGGGGATTTGGACGTGTGGAATCCTGTGAGGGATAGAAGGTTCTAGAAGCCAGGCTAATTGATTTACCTACTCAGCTAGGCATGCCTTCAAGGCCAGCATGGAGAAGTAGGTCATAGACACAATGTTCCTGGTCCTCTGAGGCCTCATGTTTCTGCCTTGTTGGTTGCCTCAATTCTACCAGAGGCATGAAGCTTGAATGACTGAGGCCAGTCCCATCCCTAGCTCTCCAGCTCCTTCCCCCAAGGGAGCTTCTGCCCCCTCTTATCCAGAAAGCTTTCTTTGCAGGGTGTGGGCGAGGCACCCACGACCAGCCTCTGCCTACTCAGGAGGCAGCTCCTAGACAGAACGGTAGGTGCCTAGAGACTTGAATGCAGGGGTGATTCAATCAAGGGAGGGTGCCCTGCCCCCTCTTCCCTTTTTGAACCCACTGGAGATACGTTAAGAGTAGAGTAAGTACACTGGAGTGTTCGGGATGGTTTAGGGGCAGGGACACGCAAGCGGCCACTGCTTCTTCTGGTCTCCCGTTTCCTGGTAAATGAGGCGGTAGGCTCCCGTCATCTCTGCTCTTCTGGAAACTCTGACCCTTAAATGATGAATAGCAGAGCCAGTGAGTCCTCAGGGTGCATCACCTCAGAGAGAGGACACGCTGGTCTGGCCATGCCAACCGAAGCAACTGGCCAGCAGCGGCTGGAGTTGAGGGTGGGTGCCGAGTGGCACGGACTGCCGCGACTCGGTTCCAGAATCACTCCGTGATGAATGCCACCTAATTAAGCCAAATAATTGATTCCAAGTCCCATTTCTTTGAAAACTCTGACTCACTAGTCCAGACTGCAAACGAAAGAAAGATAAAGTAGAATCAAGCCCTTGAAAATGAATATTTGATGAGACAGTAAAGGGAAAGTAACAGTATATGGAAAACGAAAAGAGATTAAATTGATTCCTATCCTTTGGGCTTACTTTTTTCTTGACTTCACACACCAAGCTCCCTAGACCGCCCCTCCTCCACTCATTATCCTACCCTTTTCCACTCAGCTGATTAGTTCTCTGTATGAAGAAGCTGCAAATGACATTCATCTTGGCAACTTAGGGTTTCACCTACACTTTGAGCGCCCACAGTTTAAGAATCTTTAAAAAATGCGTCTAGAAACCTACCAGGCGGATAGGAGGTAAACCCTTTTTGGGCTCACATGATGCATTGTACTTGAACGTTTATCCCCCTCGATCATGCCTTAGGGGTCCCGGCTCACCTCTTCAGTTCTGTGCTGGACATTGAGCAAGAACCTTGCTCCTGGCACCTGTTTCTCCCGTTTGTACAGCACATAAAGAAATCTTATTCCCCAGCTCCTGGGAAGATAAATGGTATCGTATCTGTAAAGTGCTCTCTATTTATATTGTACCTTTCTTCGAGGAGTTTCAAGTGCTGTGATCATTTCTTTTTTATTAATGAGAACAGAAGGCCCCATGCTTGCTCCCTTGTTTAGGGTTTTCAAATAAGGTCGAGGGGAACAAATTAACTGAAAAGGTATTTTTCCCCGCTGGGATGTCTTCGTGAGAAGAAGTTGATTAAGCCACCATGAGCCTCCCTCTCCGGCAGCGGCCGTGGCCCTCTTCCCTCTCAGCACTCCTGCCCCGTGCCACGTTTCATTGCTGTCACCATGCACAGAGTCCGGCTTGACCAGCAGCCTCCTCCAGGGCATTCTATCATGGAGCCCCAAGTTTAGAGCAGCTTCCAGAGATTTCAGATCTCTGTTGGAGCGTGACCCATTTCAGAGCAATAAACACAGCCGCCAGGGGCGGGCGGCCAGTTCTTTGCTATTTCACAGCCACCATGCTGAGCCTGCTGGGATTATTCACCTCCCCATTGTCCACGAATGCATCTCCCTTCTCTGTNGATCAGTGCACCTTCTTCATCTGTCCCGGATTAACAATTACACTGCTGTGACTTCTCTTTGGGCTATTATATAGAGCAAAACAGATACTCTGTGAAGCCACTTCGTTTTTTTTCTCCTCTGAACTGGCCTATCAATCAGACTGTTTAGGTGGCATGCTTCCCCAGGGAAGAAGCCAGAGACTACAGTGTCACCTTTCACCCACATTAAAGGTCCTACCATAAAAAAGCCCAGTTCCTAAAACAAAGGCGAGTCGAATGCGAACAGTAGCAATCATCCTGTGTCACCTCCTAGTTAGGGAACCCTTGAGTCAGAGGTCACAGTGGGCTCAACAACCAGGCGTTTATTTATTTGAAATATTTCACCAGGGAAACCCTCGGTTGTGATTTCATTCACGTGGATGCTGCACGCAGAGAGACTACCACCCGGAGTTAGGAGTAAGTACCTGGTGTGGACCCAAAGAGGTTAGGTTTCTTCTCACACTTTGCATCTCCTTCTTCCCCTGATTCGGCCAGATGCTCAGGCGGCGGCGGAATGGAGCAGGAAGAAGGCCGCGCTGGGAATTAGGGGTCCTGGCTTCACATCCTGGCTCTGCCCCTAACTAGCTGTGTCTTGACTTCTGTCTTCGTTCTGTTGTCCGTGAGAACGAGATTGCTGACCTGATGATCCCCTGGGCCCGCCTCCAGGTCAAGCAGGCTAAGATCGCTCGGATCTAGGGCACACAGCGGTGGTCATCAGTACCGGATTGTCCGGTATTTGGCTAGTTGTGAGGGTCTGCTGATCGGCCTGCACAGGAAGCACTAGGGGACCGAGCCCAGGAAAGGTGGCAGAGGCCTTGTGTAGAATTAGGAGCATGGAGGTGCTCCAGTGGCCTGGATCTCTCCTCAGCACGGTGGGTTTCCAGAAGGAAATGCTGGCTGGCAAATGGTCTGCTCCTTAGGGGGCTCAGCTCTGTCTAGAAATGGCTGTGCTGTGGGGAGAACTGCATCCTTCCCCCTCCCACCCCCATTCATGCACAAATGATAACATAGCTTCTACTTGGCCCATCATTCCACGGCGGAGACCCCCAAAGTTCGGGGGAAGCAGAAGGGCTGTACTTCAGTTCTGAAGGGTCATCTCCACCACTGCCCTGACTCTCTGGAGCTGTATCCCACGGGCACCTGGGAGAGGTCTGGGCCCCCCCCAGCTCATAAGAAGGATGGCATGAGCAGTGGACCCTGCCTCACTTTGAAGTTACACAGCCTCAAGACGGGTCAAGAATATGCCCGGGGTCAGTTCTTTGCCCAGAATGCATTGCTCCAGCATGACTGGCTTTTCAGTGTAAGGAAGGGTCGAACGGCTCAGGCGGCCTTCCATCCATCCTCAGTCCCAACTTCTTCACTCCATGATGCCCCATTACATCACCCACTTTGACAGCAGGGTCAAGGTGGGTCTGAAAGGGGGCATCCTGTGAGATGACAGAAGGAAGGAGATGCCACAGAAAGGGGAGCAGGGCTGCCCCCCTCACACCCCCACCTCCTCACAAGGTGGGTGTGAATGCTCATAGGAAGCATTAGGCCTAAGAAAGAGAGCACAGAGCTAAAGCAATATCAGGTCTGTAGCTGTACTAACAGCTCCCAGACAAATTGCTAATAATTCATGATCGTGGGTTCTTGGCAGTAAGGGCATACTCTGTGGACTGCCTCTTTCGCTGCTAACATAATCTGATTTTCAGTGTGAAAAATGGCTGAAGCACTCAGAAATGGCCCAGTCATAGCACCTCATTAACGCACACGCACACGCACACGCACTGCACACAGTGGAGAGAGCTTTAATTATCTCTGCAGTAGGTCTTTTTTTAAAAATCAGGTATTCCAAACTAGAAGCCCTACAGCTCTTTCCCTTCTGTTTTTGCATGGCTCACAGCAAAATTCCAGAAAGCTTATGAAAAGCCGGGAAAGGTGAATTCAGTGCATGGGCCAGAGAAGTTTTGAAAGTTGAAATGCAAACCCCCTTGGCGATCAATAACCAGCCTTCTCCCCTCTCTGCAGTGGCAGGGCCGGGCTGCCAGCTTTGACAGCGAGAGCTCGTGCCCGTCCCCAAAACCACCTCCCACACCATGAGCTGCACGGTTGGGCGACACCGAGGGGACTCAGTGGCATTCCTTTTTGCACCTGTTCAACCGTCCAAACACAGTGTTACACAGGAGCAGCGGCAGCCGTAGCACGAGTCTTAACCGCTCCTGTGTAGGTCAAGGCCAAGACATTTGTCGAGTGGCCAGACCTGTCTTAGTCTTCTTTGTCTCCCAAGGTGATGTTTTCTGTGGTTTTCACTTTTTATGGATCTGCTGCCAAGAAAAGAAGGGGGGAAAATCGTTGGAAAGAAAGAAGAGCAGAGAACCCAGAGGCTGGTTCATAGAAAATACAGTGTAAAATAGTCGTCTTTTCGGGGGAGGTGGTTTGAGTTCCTGAAGCTTCGTGTCTCCACCAAGCTCCACAATCCTGGACATGAAGGAAGCAGACTGGAGGAATGGCTGCTTCTGCAGAGGCCTGCTGAAGCGTGCAGACGGGGCCACGAGCCTTTACAAGGCTAGTTATGACCCTTGGAAGCTCTTCGCTGATGTGACGCAGATGGAGATGAAGACTCCTGGTCCTGCGCTGAAATCGCCGGGGCTCCCAGGTGTCTGTGCGCCTTCTGCTGTTGTGAGGATCCCTTCCCCCATTTCCTTGTTGACTTTCCCCATGCATTGAAATAAATTGTCTTGATCCCTCATGGGAACTTAGCCACTTTCTTTAGGAATGACTCTGCCAACACTGACCATGCCCTATGTGTCCTGACACCCACGGTTAATGACCACAGTTGTTTGAAAATAGGATCTTTGTTCTCCGAAAGAAACTTCGTGGTAAAGAAAAGAAGGCACCCATGTTCCAGAATGACTTCCGTGTTGTGCATAGCTTTAAAATTCCATGACGTGTCAAGCAACTGTTTCAAATGCCTGCATAAGATCAAAGAAGAACCCGGATAAATTGGTTCTCTGGGGGAATGTGGAGTTTTAATCCAGGTCCGAGCTGGAATCCATCTTTCTCTGAACAGAATCTTCTTGATTGAAACAAAGTCACCTTAAGCATATTTCAGCCCCCCTTGACTCTGGGACAATGTTCATCTTCAACTTTAGTTCTATAAATTACTAAGTACTTCAGTGTTTGTTTCAGTGGTAGTGAAGGTTTGGGGTTTTTTTCTCCTTTAGACCTCTACCTTAGGCCAAATTCAGTTTAGGAAAAAATAACGTTTCAAGTGTTCTGCATTGTTACAGTACATTTTTGTTGAGTTTCTAGTGGTCTTCCCATGAACCCCCTATAGCTCAGTTGGTTTGCTTAATCTCAGTCTGTATAGCCCTGGTAAATTCATGGTGATGAGTTGCCACTGTATCTTGTGACTACACAATGCCGACTTCCAGAGTTGTGTGTGTGTTGACCTGCAAGAGGCGGGTCTGAGGAAGGATCCTCTTCTGCCAATGGAAGGTCAAGAACGGAAAAGCTACTCACACACCTTGTGTCTTATTCTTTGTATATGTCACGTGCTTTAGGAGCAGAAACTCAATAAAGTAACCCTCACTTTAAGCCAAGCATTCAGGTTTCTCTGCTGATATAACTTTGGGCAGTGTCCTCTACCCAAAGTTCAGCCCGGGCACGAGGGTGACCAGGATATTGTGGCCAGAGAAGTCTTCCGCTTAGAAAAGTAAAGGCAGATAAACCCAAACTCTACTCGGTACTGAGTCTCGGGGCTTGGAGCTAATGGGCGTCAATGGTATAAAGATAAGCTTTCTCCCCAAATGTCTTGTGATTGATAGGCCATCCTAGGAGGCCACTACTGCGGCTGGATGTTCTTTCGAGAGTGAGAACCCGAAGTCATGGCAAGACTCCCAGCAGGCCATAAACTTCATTCTGTCTCTTGAGTTTAGACTGACTCCTTCAAGATGGCCGTCTCAATCACTGAGCGGATGCTGTGGGCCCCGCAACCAGGAAGGGGACCGCGAGTTTCCTGGGTGGCCACCCAGCCATTAGTGTGAAAGGCTCCTTCCAGAAGTGAGCGCAAAACACATGTCCAGCTGCCATCCTCGTAACCCTTAGACACGTGAGGATGATCCTGGGACCTTTTGGAGGAGGGAGCATGATCAGTGTTAGCGTGAATGGTGGAATAGTTGCTGCTCTCAGACGTCCCTTTTATGTCCAGCCAACCCGCACAAGTGAGCCTCCCAGGGGGTCTGGGAGAGCATTTCCTGAGCAGAGTACGGTCTGCCCCACACCACCGACCCAGGTCCCACTTCCACGGTGGCAGCCTTGGTGAGTTTCTACAGCCTGGGAAGCCTAGCCTAAGGAGGCTCTCGGCAGCAGAAACCTCGCTTCCAGCGGCTTCTGAGGAGACTAGTCCTCAACCCACAGCATGAATGAACCTGAATGTCTGCCCACGTCATTATCTAGCCCAATACCTCTTCCTTGTGGGTGAGAATAAAATGAATTAGAAGTTTCAGAATGAAATGAAATACAAAGTTGATTCATGTGTTCACTTCTCTGCCCCGAGAAACCTCCTTCCTGGCTTGGCGTTTTGAGCTTTGCTCATGTCATGGTAACCAGGGCCTTTTGCATATCGATGTGTTGTTGTTTTTTTTTAAAAAACCGCCAAGTTCCCTCCTTTATTCAGCAGTGTTTCTGGGCTGAGAGCTGCCTCTCCCCACTTCCTTCGCATACTCAGGATGTTAATTAATTGCATCGTCATTGAAAAAAATTATGTTGTTAATTACAGCTTCATGTCTCTCCGCCCCTGTCACAGCCTGGAGTTTTTATTCAATTAAATCGCTGTCTCTCCCCCATTTCTCTTGTCACTGTATGTTCCTGAGGCTTAGCGGGCCACATACACATAGGACACTGCAGAGCTTTTACCTTTAAGCTTTGTTTCACGTAGATAACCACTTCCCTTCCATCCGAGGTACAGCGGTCAGGCTTGTCTGTTTTTGTTCTGCCCAAGGAACCCTTGCATATCCCCAAGAGGCTGGAATACACCTGCGTTTGGTCAAGCGTGTGGCTTGCAGAGCATTTGGGGTGCGGGGCTGTGCTGTCTCCTCAGCTGTCGAGCTCCACGAGCGAGCGGCCCCTCCAGATGCCCAGGGAAGTGGGTTGCACGCTCCAATCTGGAAAGTGCAATGCTTTCGCCCCCCCGGCGAGGGATCCTGCTAACTCTCGTGAAACACCACTTGGCCAAATGAGGAGGAAAATCCTATTGCAGGCTCAAAAATGTAAAAAGAACATTCTGACTTAATAGAATATCCCTTCCGCTCACCCCCGGCTTTTAATTAATTTAGGAAGCAGCCCACAGAGAGGAGAGGGGAAGGTACCATCCTTTCCTGCACATCTGCATCTAAATTACTGGTGCTCCGGAGTGAGATGCCGGCAAGGAAGCCAAAGTGCCGAGAGAGGCACTCTGCTTCCTAAACACACAGCCTCCACTGGCTCCTGCCTCCCATCAGGTCACCTGTCAGCCGTAGGGGTCAACCTGTGGCTTGGCATGTATCTAGAGCAGATCTAGCAATGGGGTAACGTGTCTGTCTGGCCGGGCTGGGTTATTCAGACTTTGGTGGCTGGAAACAACAAAGGCTTACTTCCCATCCGTGTTCATGCCCGTCGCAGGTCAGCAAGGGTGCAGGGTGGCAGGGAGGGGACATTCTGCTCATCGGATGTATTCAGGGGGACTTGGGACGACTGGGCAGCCAACATCTCCAGCACTGCTAGTTGCCACGCCGGAGGGAAGACAGCTCTCCGAAGGCTCTTCTGTTGGCCTCAGCACTCCTGCCCAGAGGCGACACATATCCCTTTCCTTCACGGTTCATTGCCCAGAACTACTCATGTGGCCTCCCAAAATATAGGTGTCCAGGCGCCTAGGGGACAAAGAAATGGAAATAATTGGTTAGAGCTTGGGATGACCACAGTGAGGTTAGCAGACCGGTGGGGGGTGACAGCTACTGAATGTCTGATTCAGAGAAACAAAGAGAAGCTATAGTCTATTCACTGTCAGATGAAATCAAGGACTATACTGAGCCACAGGACTGTGCTCGTGTCCGACTTGAATCTTGTCCACAAAAAGCTTCAGTCTAGTAAATTGGCAACCTAAGTAACCGTAGTCCAAGGTAGAAAGCAGTGCATGTAAGACAGGAGGTGTGGACTGTTCTTTTTTTTTTTTTTTAATGTCCATTCATTTTTGAGAGAGAGACAGAGTGCAAGCGGGGGAGAAGCAGACAGAGAAGGAGACGCAGAATCCAAAGCAGCTCCAGGCTCTGAGCTGTCAGCACAGAGCCTGATGCAGGGCTTGAACCCACAAACCGTGAGATCATGACCTGAGCTGAAGTCGGATGGTTAACCGACTGAGCCACCCAGGCAGCCCAAGAGGTGTGGACTTCTGTGGCCACAGAAGTCCAAGAAAGAATATCACCTCTCGGCAGAATGACGGCTTCAAGAAAGAAGGGGCATCAGATGCAGAACTTTAAAGGATGGGGAGGATGTGGGGATGCAGGAGTTGTGAGGAGGGGACACGTTATAGGCTGAGGGGTCCATTCTGGGGAAGGCCTAGAGCTGAGGAATTGCCGGGGCCACCCAGCACCCTGAATCCGGGGGAGACAAGGAAACCTGAGCACAGCCGCCCCTTTGCCGGTGCTGGTCAGCCCCGGCCAGATGCTAGAGCCTTCCTTCCCTACCCTGAGGCCCGCACCGCCAGGCTCTAGATCTGACCCCTGCCTCCTTCCTGCCTGGCACCTCCACAAAGCGGGCCTGCTGCCCCTCCTCCTTCCACCCCCGGCGTGGCCTCTGCTCCCAGACGGGCAGATCACCCCGAACTGCAAGAGTTGCCTGATTTCAAGAATCTAGCTAGCTGCCACACCTCATCCACTCTTCCAGCCTCATCTCCTCAGGCTGTTTTGCAGCTACAGGCCACTCGGGACTTCATGATTGGTCCCATGTCACACCCCTCTTTGCAGTGAGCCCCATCCAGATGTCTGATGCCCTAGTGCAGGGAACGGGACTGGCCTTCCCCACCCCCACCCCCGGCTTTCCTCTGGCTGGTTCCCAGCAGCACCAGCAGTAGAGCGGTGGCAAGCCCACAGGCAGAGACTGGAGGTGACGAGGCTGGTAGGCAGTGCAGCCGTCCACCCGAAGAGGGGGCGGAGGGCTGAGCTGGGCCTAGCCGCACACAGGGAGACAGGGGCACCTGTGTTGGACATGGGGAACACAGATGGATGGCATGGTGGGCCCGACAGCTGAGCGGGTCTGGAAGGCAGGGAGACGAAAGGGGGATTCAGGAGTGTTGAACGCTTTCACACTTGAGGCACCAGAAAAATGAGGGAAGCTTCCACGGAAACTAGAAACTCCGCAGAACAAGGGAAAACGATAAGTCTGGTCTGGGCCAACTGAATGTGCGATGCGGGAGGGACGTGCAGCAGACAGCCGTGGTTGGAGAGGCAGCTTGGCAGAGAGGTCGGGCGTGAGATGTTAATTTATAGAAAGCTTCCACACCGCAAGGAGATGGGAAGACAGGAGGCTGACACGGCCACGTGGGTACAAGCAGACAAGGAGAGTCTCAAAGAGGGCTTCTTTGGGAACCATCAAGATTTAGAGGTCAAGGAAAAAGAAAGCGATGTGAATAATATTGGAGGTGTGCCCAAGCAAAGCTGATCGATGAGGCTGCGGATGAACAAAAACAGATCAATCAAGGCCTAGTAAAATGATTCTTCACAAGTTAATCCAAAGTGCTTGAACAAAACTTGATCCGTAAGTCTATTTTCACCCACGTTTGCAGGGACCCACCTCTCTTTTCCCCCTTGCCTGTGCTTGCCCTGTGGGTGTGTGCATGCGTGGTAAAATATATTTATCTTCAGTTTACCCTTTTGATCACTTTTAAGTTCAGCGGCTTTAAGTGTATTCACACTGTTGTGCAAGCATCACCACCAGCCATCCGCAGAACTTGGTTCATCCTGCAAAACTGAAGCTCTGTGTCCATTAAACAGCAGCTCCCCGTCCCCTCCTCCCCCAGCTGCTGGCAAGGCCCATTCTACTCTGTGTCTCCATGAACTTCACCACTCTAGGTAGCTCGTATAAGTGGAATCGTATCATCTTTGTCCTTTTGTGTCTGGCTTATTTCACTCAGCACAGTATCCTCAAGGTTCGTCCATGTTGTAATATGTGTCAAGAATTTCCTTCCTTTTTAAGGCTGAATTATTATTCATTATATGGATATATATATCCATATATATATATATTCCATTCCATATATATATATATTCCATTGTATGGATATACCACTGGTTTGGATATACCATTGGTTTTCCATTGATCTTTGGGTTGCTTCCAACCTTTTGGCTCTTGTGAGTAATGCTGCCATGAACATGGGGTTACAAACATCTCTTCCTGTCTCTGCTTCCAATTCTCTGGGGTACATACCTGGTTTGGAATTGTTTGACCATATGGTAATTCTATTTTTAATCTGTTGGGGAACTGCCTTACTCTTTTTCATAGTGGCTGCACCATGTTACATTCCAACAGGCAGTGCACAAAGGTTCCAACTTCTCTCCATCGTCACCAACACTTGTTACATTTTTTTATGTATTTTTGATGGTAGACATCCTAATGGGTGTGAAGTTGTATTTAATTGTGATTCGGATTTGTATTTTCCTAATGATTAGTGATGTTAAGTATCTTTTCATGTGTTTGTTGGCCATTTGTAGATCTTCTTTGGCAAAATGGCTGTTCAAGTCCTTCGCTTGCTTTTTAAAAAAATTTCATTAAGTTTTAAATTTTAATTCCAGTATAGTTAACATACAGTGCTATATTAGTTCCAGGTGCACAACAGAGCGATTCAATGTTCATTTCTGAATTTGTTTTGTTGTTGTTTTTAGGATTTCACTATATTCAAGATATTAATCTCTTGTCAGATCATGTCCTATGCTCCTTTAAAGTGTAACTTTAGGGGCGCCTGGGTGGCTCAGTAGGTTAAGCATCTGACTTCAGCTCAGGTCATGATCTCACGGTTATGATCCACAAAAGTTTTAAAATTGGAAGTTGTCTAATTTGTCTGTTTTTTCTTTTGTTGCCTGTGCTTTTGGTGTCATATCCAAGATATCATTGCCAAATCCAATCCCATGATGCTTTCCCCCTGTATTTTCTTCTGAGAGTTTTATAGGGTTTAGCTCTTATACTTAGGTCTTCAATCCATTTTGAGTTAATTTTTGCAGCGGTTTTAAGATTAGAATCCAACTTCATTCTTTTGCACATGGATATCCAGTTTTTTCTACATCATTTGTTGCAAAGACTGTCTTTTCCACAATGAATGACCTCAGCACCCTTGTTGAAAATCATTTGACCGTATATGTGAGGGTTTATTTCTGGGCTCTCTATTGTGTTTCATTGGTCAATATGTGTGCCTTTATGCTACTACCACATGAATTTGATTACTTAGAGCTTTGTAGGAAGTCTTGATGTCAGGAAGTGTGAATCCTTCAACTCTGTTCTTTTCCAAAAGTGTTTTGGCTACTCAAGATCCCTTGGGATTCCATATGAATTTTAGGATGAATCAATTTCTACCAAAAAAAAAGGATTTAAAAAAATGTTTGTTTGTCTGTTTTGAGAGAGAGAGAGAGTGCATGAGCAGGGGGTGGGTAGAGAGAAAGTGAGAGACTCTCAAGCAGGCTCCATGCTGACACTGCAGAGCTTGAACCCACAAACTAGAGATCATGACCTGAGCCCTAACCCAGAGTCAGACACTTAACTGACTGAGCCACCCAGGTGCCCTCCATAATGGGATTTTGATTGGACTTGCATTGAATCGATACCTAGTTTCAGTTAATATTCACAGAGATTCAACTTTGGAGGACACTATAAAGTGTCCTATAGGAATCTCCTGTAAGGCACCATTTGCTAACATTCTGTCCACAAACCCATTCTTACCTCTGGGGCTTTTGCTGAAAAACAAATGTGTTGATACTTGGTGTAGGACCAAGCATGATGGTGGAGGTTTAAGCAGCTCACCAGACCTTGTGCCAATTCTTGCCAATCGCCTGTGGAGTTCATCTCCCACAACTGCAGATGTCTTGGGCCAACTCCCAACCTGCGAGCCAAACTCAACCCCACAGCCTGACTTCTCTCTCCTGCCCTGCTCAGCCCCAGAACACTCCAGAACTTCAGCTGCACTAACTCCTGTGGATGCAGGTTAATCTCTTTTTCAGCATGTACATAGGTATTCACTCAATGAACACGTTGAGCACCTAGTATATATCAGATAACCCGCCAGGGCTGAGGGCACCAAATTAGTAATAATAACTAACAAACCTTAAGCATGTCTCATATTCCGGGCACTGTCCTAAGTGCCTTCCATCCATTATTTCATTTAATTTTCTCTTTAATCCTAAGAGGTCAAGGGCAGGTCAACTGCCTGCCCCAGGCAAGTTCATATGACTGAACCCAGATAACTAAATCCCATTGTTCACATGCTTCAGCACGATACTGAGCTGCCCTCTAATAAAACACAGCTCTTCAAGGGGCTCACAATTCAGGGGAGACTGACACATAAATAGAAAATTACTCTATAATGGGGTAAACCTGGAGAAGATTTGCCTAACCCATCCATCGATGTGTATACTCTTCCTGATGCAACCCTAACTGTATCCCGAGACCTGAGCCTCTTTCCTTCCTGGAGAGAGCCCTGCAATGGCCTCTTTGTGAACGAGCACCCGTGCACCTTCATTCAATCCCCCGCATCCGTTCCTCCTCCAGGAATAGCTAAAGAACTGTGGAGTCCGCTCATCACACGCAACCCCACTCAGTCACCTCATAAACGTGTCCTGTGTTGGACAGTGCCAGGAAGAGTGAAATCTTGCTGGAACTTAGCAGCTCTACTGGGAAGCTCAGAAACGGCAAGACGGCTCATCGCTCTACGATACGCAGCTTCAAATAAAACCTGCACCATCAGACTTGATGAAAATGGAAATCGACCATGAGCCTCCATGGGAGAGGACAGACAGAAGAACTCAGAGGGTTCAGAGGAACCCTACAAACAGGAACGCATCCAGACTAGCTCAGCTCTCCTCCCTTCCTGTATCTCTTCCTGTTCAGTACCGAGGGGGGGAGGTGAGTCTCCTGCAGGGACCCCAGCTGAGGACAGCTCACTGGCAGTAAATGAGTCCTGGGGGCAGAGCGGGGAGACGTGTGACTCCTTTACCCGAGGGAACTCTTTTTCCTGAACAGATTGGGGGAGTTTGGTGACACATCAGGGATTATCCAGAGACACACAGAGCACCAATGTGGGCAGATGCCTCAGGCATCTTGAGACATGTGGCATTTCTTCTTTTCTCTGCGGCTTCACCCTGCTGTCTGTGTCTGAGCCAGGTTTGTGGGGGACCCTTTGGGCGATGACAATGAGGAATGAAAACCATGGCTAGAAATTCTCGGTGTGTTTGGAAACACGAGTCCCTGAGATGACAGAGGGTTTGCTAATCACAGTTGGAAGGGCTACTGCCCTTTGGGACCACGGTCCTGCATCTCCCTGGAGAAATTACTGACCATGACATACCACCGTTAAAATGGATTGTGAAGTCAAAGTACCAGAGAAACGTCACAAACTGTCTTCCTTAAATTACCACTGACTTTCTTTTCCAGATGGTGCAAATATGCCTGACTTCTTATGCAGAGAGCTTCTTCCTTTGCCTCCTAGTCTTGAACTGGTGGCTGCCCTGATGCTTCCGGCTTGCCCTCTCCCTCACCAGGAAACTAGGAGTAGAACTGTATTCTCCATTCTGTTCCATCCCAGTGGCTACCTGACATGTAGGGCTGTCTGCTACCAGATTTGCTATGTGGGGAGAGTCACCTCTTCACCACCAACACATTTGGTGAACTCGAGAGCCAGAACATCTGGGTTCAGCCCAGTCTGCCCCGGGGAAGGTCATTTAACCTCTCTGAGCCTCCATTTCCCCATCCGTAAGCCAGAGGTGGAATTGTATCGACTGCAGTGGTCAGGCTCAGCTTCTAGTCTGCAGCCTGGGAGCAAACCACAGCCGCCATTGTCGCCTGGGCCCCGTCCTCCCCCCTTGAAGGCCTGTTCACCTTTCACAGCTGAGTAACTTGAGCACAAAGGGAGTAACGCTGAGCTGTGACTCCTAAGCCTGGAGAGGGTGGGAGGGGGCGGCAAGGGAGACTGTACAGCATAAATCAAGGGGCTGGGCAATTAATTTAGAATAACTTAAGCACTGAACGTTGAAGAGAAACAAAAGTGGTGACATTTAACGAATGTGTCCGTTGATATCTCACTCATTCCAGCTGTCTTTTGAAATGTCAGCTGTCTCACAATCCCTTTTCCTTGCAGCTGGAAGTTTTGCACTAACAACCAATTCCGGTTTCTGCCCAGTGGTTTAGCACGGGCACATAATTTCAGAGGTGGGAGGTCCCAGAGGCCGAAGGGACGGGAGATAATGCCCGTGACCCTCAGAGAGCCGGCTGCAGCAGCTGCTCCTTGCCCCCCCCCTGCCCCCACCGGATTCCTTTCTCCTTGCCTTTCGCTCACCTTCTTGCCACTGACTATAAAAATCACACCAGGCGTCCACACCAGGAGGGGGACAGTCAGTGTTTTAATGGAGAGCCTCATTTATGCCTCTTCAAACTTCTCAGAGCTTACATGTTTTCAGGAGAAAACTAGCTGAACTCCAGGGAGAGGGAAAGCCAAGAGCCAGTTGCTGCAGAGAACTCCAGGCTCAGAAATTTCCATTCTGAGCTGATCGGCCCTTGTTGGGTCCTCTATAAATACCAGATTGACTGCTTCAGAGACAAACCAGGGGGGACAAACCAGCTGGATTTGTGCTTTGGGGAAAAATGTGAAGTCAGGCAGCACTGGAGCGGTTTTCATCCCAGACTCCATCCCTAACCCCCAAAGTGAGCTTTCCCACCTTCACCCACAGCTGAGCAGCCAGTCCCTCCAGCCTTATGGGCTCCGGGGTGCAAGGAGAAAGAGCAGTTAAAACCCACGAGCAAAATCAGCCGGCGGAAGTTTAAGTGACCGAGGCAGACTTGAAAGTTCCGGCAAGCCCAGCTCATCTAGCCGAAGTTGGGGAGCAGAGGAGGGCCATGGCCCTCTAGGCTGCCGGGGAGCAGGGCGGGGTCAGGCAGCTCAGGACGGCGACAGCTCAGGCCCAGTGGCACAGAGAAGGCACAGGGATGCGTCGGAGTAGAGCCACCATTCCGCTGTCAGGTTCAAAGCCAGGTTGTGCAGGGAGTCTGTGCCGGCCCCCAGGGGAAGCCAAACACAGGAGCCCCCCCACCTAAGCGTGCTCTCGCTTGGAGCAGAGTCAAACCATGGGGACACCGTCCCCCGGCCTTCCCACCGGCCTTCCCACCGGGGCACCAAGCCATAGCAAGGGTTCACAGTCCACCTCCCAGAGCGCCCCCTGCTGGCCTTCCCTCCTGGAGCTTCTGTCCTGACTCCGCGTGTCTGTCACAGTTTTGCAACTGCCCCACCTCTTAAGCATACATCCCTAGAGAGAGAAGGCCCCCAGGCCCGGTCGTTGGCCTCCCCCCAACTCTACACAATTCCATCCACCCCCACCCCCAACAACCTGCACCTGCTGCCTATCCGTCCCCAACTGCCATTACTTTCCGGGGCACCGAACCGCCAGCTGCCGTCCACAGGGCCCTTGGATGTCCTGCAGCAGCCCAGCTGGCTCTCTTGCATCTTTGAATTTCAGTAGCCTCCCTCCACGTGTTTAATCTTGGACTCCGTTCTCTCCCCACGTGAGCCCCGATGCCACATTTCTTTCTTTCTCCCTGTTGTCTCCCTGCCTCCCTCTAGACCCTCATTGCTCCCCCCACTCGCCCCCGGATTACCGCCCTAGTCTCCTCGGCTCGGGATTTCCACTTCTCACCCTCCTCTGTGCCAACCCAGCAATTGGAAACATGAAGACGTCAGGGGCTAAGCAGGTGGCATAAACATGTGAGGCTGTAAATCAAAGGTAGAGGGGCAGGTTGTGGGCACTGGAGGGGGCAAGTTCTATCTGAAGACGTTCAAAGGGTGAAAATTAAAGAAAAATACCCACTAGGCATACGAATCGGGTTTGGCCCCTAGACAACTACTTCTCAGCCCCTAAAAAGCCAGTCTTGGCTTCCCTTAGTTTCATTATCCTCACACCTTTAGAATACATTCCACCATTACTCAAAAACCTACAGACTCCCCTTTTGCCCACTCGGGGGGAAGGAATGATCACTGCTTGCATAAAATTTTAAATATTATCAAGGGTTTTGCTTTACATGAAACTGGTAATGGATTAATCTGGAATTCAGGACACCTCGTGGGTCCCCACTGCCATTTCCATAGGCAACCCTGCCTCTCATCAGGCTTTCCCTATACAGATTCTTCCATCAGGATGCCCTCCCCTCCCCTGGGAAATACACACACATAAACATTCACTCTTCAAAGTCTAATTCTAATGTCTCCTCCCGGAAAAGCCTCCCCAGGCTGGGGCAGGGGAGACACCACCACACTCCCGAAGCCAGTGCTGGCCCACACCACGTGCCCTGGAGTGCATCGCCTCCTCTCCTCCTGTCTTTTCGCGCTCGTGCTCTGTCTTCAGCCCGTGGGGAGGATCAAAGGTCTTTCCTTGTTTGGCTCCCTCCCCTCACCTGACACATTCAGGTGCCCCGTGGCAGTGAGCCTGTCAGAGAGGAAGCACCTACTGTCAGGGAGGGGACATGTGCACCAAGATCAGACTCAGGTACCCAGATTCAGAATAGCAAGTGTGTGATTGAGAAAATTGTTTCTAGAAGCCCAAGCATAATGGTAATGGCAATGGTGTCCATCAGTGGCTCTGAAACCTTCCTGTGAACTTGAACCACCTGGAGAGACGGTTAAAAATGTAAATTGCCACCCCAGAGATCCTAATGCACCAGCCTGGGGTGGAGCCTAGCCCGGGGTGGAGCCCAGGAATGTGCGTGTCAACAAGCTGGCAGACCGTTCCGTTGCCAGTAAAGTCCAAGTCCATGCTCTGAGGACAGCTGGCCCCAGAATTAGAGATTTGGCTTCACCGGGAGTGGGACAGCTGTTCCTAATCGTGAAGACCTTGATGCAGACCCCGCTCACAGGGTGATCGTATTCTGAATTCCACATGGTAGGTAGTCACAGAGGGCTGTGTTCCTGGACAGTCTTGGTGTGAGGTTATTCCCACCCTGGGTGTCTGTCCCGCAGCCCTATGGACCACATGCTGTCGGTCTGAATGGGAGCGGATGTTAGCCGCAAAGGCACCCAACGCAGGAGCTCTGCCCAGTGCCCTACCAGTCACCGCCCCCCCCCCCCAATGACATTGCAATTCAGTCCCTACTACAGCAGGGCAAGCCATCTGCTTCCACTCCTGCACCCTTGTTCTGCATCCCCTCAGAGGAAAAGCAGAGGCAAACAGGTTGATCATGACTGTGAGCATCTGCTCTAAACTAGCTGACCGCAGACCAGGCACAGGCAGGAACAGGAGGCAGTGGCGGGTGCTGCCCTGGCCTGGCACCTCTTCCGGAGCCCCGCCCTCCACCCCTCTCCCTAGCCCGGTCTTTTCCTTCTCATAGTCAACAAGCATTACCCTGGCTCCGAGAGACAGAGCCTGGAGAATTCTAGGGACGTGTCTGTGATCAGTCTCTGGAGCAGAGAGTAAGAGAGGGTGTTCGTCCCACCTTCTAGTCCCATCATTGGGTCTGAGGATGGAGGTCAACTGAGTCTGCTTTTCTGCCATGAGAAAATGGCTTGAGATGGCTCATAAGCTCCCAAATTCCTGTGGGCGAACTCCAGGTGGGTGACTGTGGGGACCTCCACCAGCACAGCCCACTCTCGACTGTCCTCCCTCTGGCTGCCAGCCCTCCTGGCCCCCTCCCTTGGTGATGGCACCACTGATATTCTTACCACCAGACCCAGGGCCTCCGGATCTTCTATTTCTTTCTCTCTTTGGCTCCAGTCCAATTCCTGTCCATCCCATCCGTCTGCCTCATACCCTTCCTGCCTTTCAGAAACCACACCTGGGTCCCTCCACCTCTGGCCCCTGGCAACAGCAGGCGTTTACTAAAGAGGCTGTCTATCTCTGTCCTTGACTTCTCTACCCACCTTGGCTCCCAAAGTGACACTTTCAGATTACCCAGGGATCCTCAATATTTAAAAGAATTACTAGGGGTGCCTGGGTGGCTCAGTCCGTTAAGTGTCCGGCTCATGATCTCGGCTCAGGTCATGATCTCCTGGTTTGTGAGATCGAGCCCTGGATCTAGCTCTGCACTGACAGCACAGAGCCTGCTTGGGATTCTCTCTCTCCCTCGCTCTCTTCCCCGCTCAAATGTGTGTGCTCACGCACTCTCGTCCTCTCTCAAATATTTTTTAAAATTTAAAAGAACTAGAAACTGTACGTTTACCTCAATATAGCCTTATGAATATTAATAAATATGATTTGTTACATGGCTGAAACCAAATGAGACCTATGGGGGTAAATTAGTGACAGGGTCCTCAGTCATGAAAGGTGGGGACCCAGTCTCTGTTCACACAGTCCTAGTTAGCGAGCTCTCTGGAACTTTTATCCACCGTCCCTTCCCTTTGGCCCCGTTCCTTTGGATTCCTTTCTATGGTTCAGTGCCACGTGACCCTACCCCCCACCTTCTCTCTCCACGCAGGTAGCATTTCCAAACACCTGTACTCATACTTCTACCTCCCCTTTGCCCCTGGAAACCTTTCTTGTCCTTCACGTTCCTGCGCAAACGTCCTTCCTCCATCGTCCCTGAACGCTGCATGTCCCAGGTCACCTCCTTTGTCTCTGTCCTGTAAGTCCGAGTTCATTTCTTCTTTCTAGAAGGCATTTCATTCTGATGTCTGTTATCGTGAGGGTCTTCCCCAAAAGGGCAGAGGCCACTTGGGAGCTGATGCCCATACTGTACTTTGCACCATGTGTGGCACAATAGGTGCTTGATAAATGTTTGTTGGATAAATTGGGAATATGAGTGAATGAGTAGATGACTTCTCTCTCCTACAGGCTAAAATCCTCATCATCACAATGTCCCAGAATTATCTTATACCATCCCCAGAACACAAGGTTGTTTCTGGGAGAAATCGGCTAAAGAGAATACATATTTGGAAGGTTCTTGAAGTACTTACACTGCCCCTTTGGTATAGAGTGGCCACTTAGGACTGCAGTGACTGCTATTTTCCCATAACACTGCTTTTAATAATAGCGGCTGTCACCTGTTAAATGACTGTGATGTATCAGTCTCCATGCTACGTTCTTTTCATGCATGACTTGACTGGTTCTGACATCCATCTTATGAGGTAAGTACCATAAGTACCGTTTCATAGTACACATGAGGAGACAAGCAAGAGAAGTCAAGTTGATCGCCCAAAGCCAAGGAAGAGCCGAGATTCCAGCCTAGGTGAGACTGACCCTAACTGCTCTGTCCTGACTCTGCAGGGCTTGGGCACCCCCTCCGCCTGCACCCCGTCGATGGCTGTCCCCGAGCCATGGGTGCAGCAACATGTTTATCTCTTGCCAGAGAGGCTGTGAGCTCCACAGGCGGACTGAGCCCAGGCCATGAGGGCCAGACCACAGCACTTCCTTACCCGAAGTGCAAGTTCCTCCACAGGCCCCCCTAGACACTGCTGGGGAAACGTCTTCCTTCCTGCCTCCGCAACCCGGGGCCATGCCACTGCATCCCCAGACAGAGAGCTGCCACCGCACCATGCCGGCCTCTGTCTCTCTCTGCAAGGTGGTCCTTGCGATGGGGCGCCTCTGATGACGGGTGCCTTCAATATTCTGGCCAGTCCCACCAGGAAGGTTTGAAAATAAACTGGGCCAGTAGGAAAAGGTAATTAGGCAGTGCTTGCCTGATGAGGTGGGAGGATCAGCAGGTGTAAGATCAGGGATCTGAGTCCTGGTGTGCGTTTAATTAAGTATCGCTGTTTTGTTCACACGTTGGATGGCAGAGCTTGAAAAGTCCCAACCAAGCTCTTCCCTCATAACTCCAGGAGGGGGAAAGGAAGGAGGCCAAGGGTGCCCACCCAAAATCAACCAAACAAAGCCAAACCACAAAACAGAGCAGCCAGAACCCAAAGTTTCTTGTACACCAGCCCTTGATTAGGAAAAGAATAACCAAAGGGAACAGAGAGCGCCTGGGGAGAGAGGGCTCCAAATATCCCCGATGGCGCACAAAAGGGTTGGAGGAAAGGGCTGGAATGCTTAAAAAGCAGTTAAGCAATAGCTGCAAGTCATCCTATTTAAATTCTAACAAGGCCACTACTCAGAGATAACAAAGGCCACTGTGTTTAATTAAGGGTATAAATGGTAGAAATATGAGACAGGAACTCTTACGAGCTGTTAATGAGGTGGATGGGAAACCTCTAAAAATAAACCATGGCAAGTTGAAAGGGTAATTAGGGGTGCAAAAATAAACAGAGGGTGTCAATTTGAGAGAAGTTCTCTGCCAAGGCTTCTCCCCAAGGGTCCTCAGTAGGCAGGGTGGGGCCGAGAGAGAGGCCCCCAAGGGGTCAGGGCCTGCAGGAGGGCAAGTGCCCTCTTCACTTGCCCCAGTCTCCTTCCTGGCCTTGGAAGAATAAGGCCCCCACCTGGCCCCACCATATTCCAACCAACCAGAGCCGGAGAGAGGCCTTATGTATGCCTTATTGAACAAAGCGTCCCCAAAGAGCCCTGAACAAATATTAGGAGATGAGAGACCTTAAGAGCTAAGTGATAAAAATCAATCTGGGTCTTGCCTCTGAGCTGAGAGCCAGGAATTATTCCTATGTGCGTGGACCGATGGACACACACACACACACACACACACACACACACACCAGTGAGATTTCCAGTCAAGGCCAGCCCCAACATGTAGAGAGTAGGTGATTGCCAACCCTGGAGGGAGACATGAGACGTTCTTGTAAGCCTCCTGCCTCCTACCTCCATACTGTCTTTCTCCCCTTCCCCATGTTGGCTTTGAACACCACCATTTTCGGAAGTCATTCTGTGGCCAAGTAAGTTTGGGAAATTCTTCCAATGATATGCCCCTTGGGGGGTGAGGTGCACATTAACACATTTAATGCTCTGAGACAAATAAAGGAGTCTTTGTGTTTATTTAACTTAGGATCTCCCAAACCATCTGATCTTGTAACCATTTTTCCACAAAACACTACTTACCAAATCTCTCCCCACTCCCCACCCCAACTGGTAGAATTGGGGAGCATTAAACACGGCCCTGGGGGACTGGGAATTGACCTGAGGAGGGATAACTGGAGCACAGACCCCTCCCTGCTCCGATGGTGGAGCATCAGTGGCCTCCCGAGAGGTGCTTAGAGCAGTGGGGTGGGCATGAGGGCCAGGGAGGATGAACCCCATAAAAGGAAACAAGGGGGCTCTGGGGATAAACATCCCTCATTTCATTTATTCTCTCACCAACTTCTCTGCAAATATCAGGCAATGCCTGTTCCTTGAGTTGCAGGTTGGTGCCCACTTAAGGGGAGAATGGACCAGCCAGAAGACAGAACCCATCACTGCTGTTGCTAAGGCTGTGTGACCTGGGCAACAGGACTTCACCCTTTTTATCACCTGTCCTTATTTGTAAAATTGGGATGGTAATACCAGCTACCTCACAGGGTTGTTTAGAAGGGTAAGTAAAATAATACACACATGCGCTTAGTGTCTTTTCAAGCATGAAATGTATTTTATAATGAGCAGAATAGCAACGTTTTCTGTTTCCCTTTATACATTCCCTGGGTGACTTCATCCACTTCCAACGTCTTCATTCCATGGAAATGGAGATGGTTCCGGAAACTGTATTCCTATCCAGATCTCTCTCCTGAACTCTAGATTTCCACTACGGTTTGGTACTTATTGTAAGAAGGCAGAAATCCAATGAACTCCAAGGACAGAAAATGAAACCTTGCCAGATCTGAGAGAGTCTACACTTGAGATCGGGGGAAACCCATTAAGAATGGAAGCAGCAACTCTAGGGTCTGCTCTGTTCTCCTCTTGCACCCGACCCCCTACCTCTGCCTACTTGTCAGCCCCCACGTGTTTAAGACCCAAGTCCAGAGCCCACTCCAAATGGCAATAGACTCCATGTCTCCTTGTTCAAGTGTTGAGAGAAAGAATCTTCTGTCCATCCAATCCAGACAATGGAAGTCAGAGGTTTGCTGTTAAGTGTCCACTGCAGATCCAGTAGTTGGCTCTGTAGAGGGAGGGGATCATGTTGTATATTGAGCTGTCCCTTGTGGCATCACTGGACAGGACAAATAATAAAAGCCTGTCAATTGTATTCTTCTGCTTGCCCTGCCTGGCACACATAACTTTCTCCCTATTCAGACATTTTCAAAGATGCCCTTATCTGACTTGATCACATTTACAACTATAAGTCAGCTTTGCTGTCACTGACGACGCCAAACCATGCATCTTCCCAACAGAACGGGAAGTCACATTCTACTTCTCATTCAAAGTCTCCTGAGGCTACTATAGAGGTTGCTTGGGGGCCTCAGAACCCACCATACTCAGGTTCTGTCCATTCCTCTTCCAGTTCTAAGGGGTCCTTTCTAAACGTGACTCCTCACTTTCTTACAGTCAATGCATGAAATGGTAAATTTAACCTCTGCCATTCCCCCGATACCCAACAATGGAGCAAAACCAGGATGACAGTATGGGGGAGAGGGGTGGTGGACCAGGAGGCAGGGGAAGAATCACTCGGAAAAGTAGAGGAAAGGAAAAGAAAAAGAGGCAAAAAGAGATCTCGGGGGTAAGCAACACACAGTGGCTCCCAGTCCAAGAGTATGTCAAATCCTATAGCAACAGGGGACCCCTGGCTGGCACAGTAAAGCCAATGTCCTTAGAAGACTGCCTATTCTCAACAGCCTAAATGAATCCTGACCACCAGGCTCCCAAATCCTTTGTCATTTAGAACCCAGGATCAGCTTCTTCCATCTGACTGTCCTTTTCTTAGTAGCCAATACACCACGTGGCACAGAAAGGCTGTAGCCGAAAGTGGAATGTCTTTCCTCATCTGTCTTCCTTATCCACACTCCAACCCTATCTGTAGACTTGCCTCTCCGTGGGAAGACTCTCCTTGTTTTGTGGGGAAGCTGGAGTGAGCAATGCCTGGGAGGGGCTTTGAGGAGGTGTCGTGTTCCTCCAGCAGCTCCTCCTCCCAAAGGATTCTTTTCCAATGGCCAGAACATCCATCTTTGTCAATCAGAGCTTTAACTTTGGCACTAGAAATTCAATGAGACAGAAAATTAGGACCAGACCACAGTTTGGCAAGGTCCAGTGGTTTCTGGACTTGGCGTTAAGCAATGAGAGAGCTCCAGCTACAGGCAAAATGGGCTTTCTGCATCAGAGTTGCATAATCACCCTGTTTTTCTTATTTGCTCATAGACAGGCATTCTTGACAGAAGACTGTCTCTTTGCTGCTGGCCATTATCTAAGGTTATAAGCAATAAATAATCAGATTCATTATCCTTACATTCAGGCAGCAAGCCTCCCAAAGCTTCACCTTTGGTATGCATATGGTCTGAGTCTCAGGGATAGCAGATGATGACTTAATTAGTTTTTTTCCACCAAAAATCACAGACTGCAAATTTCCTATCCTATAATGAAAACAATTTTTTACTGTATGCCATCCCAATAATGCCATAACTAATCTCATGTGCGAAAACCCTATCACTTTGAACCCCACTCCTGGTACCAATTTCTATTCTGTGACTTCTCTGGTCACACATTTAAAAGAACTAAACTGAAACAGTTAAATGTAAGCTTATTTAACATTTAAACATTTACTACCTTCTCAACAACAGACATGTGGCCCCAGTGGCTGCTACCACAGCCCCTAACTCTAAAACTTTCCAACACCAATGTCCATTAGTGATTGGCAAGACTCAGTGGCTTGGTTGAATCTGATTGGCAAACAGAGACAACTCACTTATTTGAGCCAGACCACACACAAAAACTTACCCGGTCAGCCATTGTATTCACGGCCTTTGTGTTTGACCTGTATTCCATGGCTAGTCGGCATCAGCAGTCATGTGAGAACCATGTGGTCTGTAATTCTATCCCTTCCTGGAGTTATGAGGAACTGGCAAGCATCATGGAACAAACAGCAGAATATCCAAATACTATGTATGGAATCCATAGGCTCTGAAAATGAATCATTACCCACATGAAAATGATCATACGATCCTTTGTCTTCCATAATCCTGATCTGAATGAATGGCACCACCACCCAAGCCAGAAACTGGGGTGTTACCCTTCACCATCCCTTCTACTGCCATCCCTATATCGACTGCGACAACAAATGTCATTGACTTTACCTCCCGAATATCTCTTAAACTCACACACTTCTCTTCAACCCTCCAGCGTTATCTTAGATCATGCTATTAAAATCTCTTAACTAGCTTATCCTAGTAGCCTTCTCACTGATCTTCCTCAGGCAGTCTTCCTCCTTCTGAAATATTCCCCATATGGTTTTCAGACAAATCCGATCATGCCACTAGTAAGACCTTTCGATTATGCCCCAGCGTCCCAAACCCTCCATAATCGAGCCTCCACCTACCTCTCCAACCCTGCTTGACTGCCAGACAGTTCCCAGTTCCCGGAAGCCACCATTTTCCAGCCTCTCTTTTGGCTCAGCTTTGCACATGCCCAACACCTTTTCCAGGGGGTCTTCTCTGAACTCTTTTAGTCTAGGTTTGATGTATTTTCTATACACTCTCAGCAGTGACTCAGCATTACCATAGATCTTATCACTCTGGATTGTGAGTGCCTATCTTCTTATGTGTATACAACACAATGCTTGCCACATACTCAGTACAGGTTTGTTAAATAAAAAAGACACGCTTATCTGTTGCGGTGTGTATACCCCCCAACTCCTGCTGACAAATCTTCATTATTACGCTTGCTAACTTTGGTGCAGGGTCTTGTATCTTGTGAAGGATATTCACAAGTCCTTTCTCACTGGATCATTCCAGCAACCTCCACCCGCCCCTGCCCCCCAGCCCTGGCACAATGCTGAGAAAGAAGGAATGGAGGAATGTTACTCTTACTTACCTGAAAGGAAATATGATTCAGGAGCATTAAATGACTCATCTGATGGCAGGTTGCTCGGGCTGCTTCTTTCTGGGGACATCCTTTAGTTTTAAAAGCAGGTGCCAATCTCTGGTAGCAGAAAAAGCACAGGAATGAGCAGGTTCTAAAGAAAAATGCGCTATGAGTCGTGAGACGTGAGACTCTCACTCAACAGACACTGAAGTTGTTAAGAAAGCAATAGCGGATATATTCCAGGAGCTTGCAGCTGCCACTCGGTCACAAGGGACAGGGCAACTCTGTGTTCTAACCATTAGAGTGGTTATTATGGTCCTTAAGTGATGATTTATGGCATCCTCTCATGGATAGGCTGAGCAAGGATTAGATACAATACCACCAGCCCAATAAGCGGCTGAAAATTATTGGCCAAGGGCAAGTCAGATACAGGGTGACTTGATTTTCTAGAGAACAACATGGCAAGGACGGCCAAGCAGAGGGCGGCAATCAAAGATTGAGCGGGATGGTGGAATGCAGAATAGGCCAAGCCACTGCTGCCCTTGAGGTCTAGCCATCCCACTCAACACCCTCCCAACAGTACTCCAAGCACCATTCAGAGCCTCTGCTCTTAATGATCACTAAGAGCACTTTGTATTTTGTGTGCACGTGTGTAGTTCAGTGCCAGGACATCAGACTGCTTTAGCAACAACAGCAAAACTGCTGCACACATAGGGCGAAATACACAGGCAAAAAAGGGCTGGCTCCATTAGACAGAATTATATCCAGAAAACCCAACCATTGCTCAATCTCTGTTGTTCTTGCTGGTTGAACAGAAAGGAAAAGAAAAGAGGGACACCAGAAACAGATGCCTCCAACAAATGGCAGATCGCAGGCAGTCAGGAGTTCCTTTGCAGGGACCAGCACTTGTGGCAGAATTAAAGCTCCCCAAAAGCTGACACAGTGTTCTAGCAGCGAAACGGGTGTGTGCGTAATTGATCCAACCAAGTGTCAATTTGAGATCTGTGTTTCTGGGCTCTACTGCTGAGACGCAGTATGGCCCTCGTGTGGAAAAACACATTCATTCCAGGAGTGGGTAAACCAAGGGTTTTACCTGACGGTTGAGGACTACAGCTCCTCGTGGGAAGTGATTTCTTCCAGTTGTCCACCTTGTAGAATTAACAGAACTCCCAAGCTATTCCAAACCTCCTGTCCCCTGCACCCCACCTCTTTGCCAGCTCCCCACGGTTGTGGCACTAACCTGGGCTCAGCCCAGCCCCAAATCCAAGAACATAAATTTAACATGAGACAGAAATCATCGGAAGAGCGTCAGTTCCCCATTTCGCCACCCCCAGTCTGGTGGGGATGAATTTGAGAATGCAGGCAGTGGTGGGGACAAACAGGCACCCTCGTTGTCCTCAAAGTCACTTTCTTATTATTCTTACCCAGGCGGCTACCATTTTCCTCACATCTGCTCTGCAAGTTCTGTTGGCTCTCTCTCTAAAATCTCTGGGTCTTTATGTCCACCTCCACGCCGCTCTAATCCACCATCCTCTCTCTCCGCTCTTTGGGTTTACTGCCTCCTAACTGGTCTCTTTGCTTCTTCCTCTCTTGCCCCTGCAACTCATTCTACACACCACAGCCAAGTTATTTTCCTTACCTTTTCAGATACACGTTTAAAAACATACCTAAGTAGAGAGAGCAACGTATAATAAAGCCTCCATGATTTCTGTGTGTGTAGAATGCGTTCAAACAAATCTTAGGTATCATGGCACATAACCCCTAAACACCTATGCATTATGCTTCTCAAACTAATGCTGACTTTTTTTAACCTAATTGTCATGCAATTATTATCACACTTAACAAAATTAACAATAATTATTTAATGTTAATTGATACCAGCTATGTATTCAAATTTCCTCAGCTGTCTCAAAGGTCTCCTTTCACAATTTGTTTGAATAAGGATCCAAACTAGGTCTGTAACCCCACTCTTTCTTTTTTTAATGTTTATTTTTGAGACAAAGAGACAGAGCGAGAGCTGGGGAGGGGCAGAGACAGAGGGAGACACAGAATCTGAAGCAGGTTCCAGGCTCTGGGCTGTCAGCACAGAGCCCGACGCAGAGCTCAAACTCACGAACTGCGAGATCATGACCTGAGCCGAAGTCAGACGCTTAACCTACTGAGCCATCCAGGCGCCCCAGTCTGTAACCCACTAATGTGAGTTATAGACAGAGACTACACCAAGTGGACTTATCCCCACAAAGGAAACTTTGTTGGCAGCAAATAAAAAGATCCAAAGCATGACTCTCCAGAGAAAGAGTGAATGGGTTCCTTTTATTTAGGGTTAGGATGAATATTCCAACAGAAAGGGGAGTTTTCTTACCGCAGGTCAAGGTAGGCAGAAGACACGCCAATACATTCATCCTGTTAGGTTAATGAAATTGTGCTCCTTCTTGGGCCGAGACTTTGACATTATAATGAGGGACAAGTAACTGTCATGTCCATCTGTGCAGGTTTATGTGGTTGAGCTCAAACTAGTCTAGGCTCTTCCTATTGTTTTTGTCTAAAAGATAAGGTTAACATTTCTATGAAGAAGGAAGCATCAGGTGGGTGTCTTGCTGATGAATTTTACCTCATTAACCCTATGGGGCAGGGTTCAGTCTATACATTGTGTTTCATTTGGTCCTTTTTTTTTTTATGTTTATTTTTGAGAGAGAGAGCAAGCGGGGGAGGGGCAGACAGAGAGGAACAGAAGATTCAAAGCTGCCTCCACCCTGACAGCAGAGGCCTCGATATGGGGCTCGAACCTACAAACCAGGAGATCCGTGACCTGAGCCTGAAGTCAGACACTTAGCCAACTGAGCCAGCCAGGTGCTCCTCATTATGTCCTTTAAGGCTCTTTTATTCTATAATAGTTTCTCCTCCTTTCTTTCCATGCCATTGATTGCTCTCTTTAAATATAAATCAGGAGGTCATTCCTGCTCAAAACCCTCCAATAGCTGCACCAGGAGTTAGAATAAAACCCAAAGCCTTTACCACGCAAAGCCCTGTGGGATCTGGGTGCTGCCCACCTCTCCAATGTTCTCTGTCACTTGCCGATTTAGCCCAGCCCCAAGGCCTTCCTCAAGGAAGTGTGTTCAAACACACCTCACTTGTTCCCAGCTGGAATTCTGCACGTGCTGTTCCCACCACCTGAAATGCTTTCTCCTCCCTCACCACACACCTACTCAGATCTTGGCAAAAGTGGCGTCCTTCGGGACACAGCTCAAATTGCCACCTTCTCAGAGCTAGAGGCCTTCTCAGATCACACATTCTAAATGAGCTCTTCTTCCCCCGGGCCCCTCTGTCTGAATCAACCCGACCTCATTTCTTCATGCAGCTGATTACTATCTGCAATTTCCTTCTCTTTCATCTGTCTGTTTACCTGTGTAACATGACATTAAAGTAGAAGTTTCCCCCAAAGCACTAAGAGATGACAGATACGAAATTTCAAAGCTTGATAACCATCTACATAGTCTACGAAGGAAATGGTCAAGAACATGTCCGTGATTGTTGGTTCCCTCAGAATAAAGTATATGAAAACGGGTTTAGATAATGGAGAAGGAAGGATTCGTAGAGGATGTCTTTGGAAGAAGTTGTTGCTGTCTGAAGAGAGTGGACTCCTCCCACCCCAGGGAAGGGGGAAGATGGGGAGAACCACCCCACCAAGCCCGGAGAGAGAGGGTTTTAGAGGACCAGAGAGCTTCCTTTGCGTCCTCTCAAGTTGGCCTGACTCTCACCTGAGGAAACAGAAGTGCTTAGCCTGAGAAAACAAGATTGAGGGGTGTTCTGAGTTCAGTCCACACTTCCAGAACCTGCTGGGATGAGAGATGCTTGAGGTATTTCCCAGGGACCAGTGTGAACCACGAGAGAAAAATCAGAGAGGGATTGTCTTGGGTTCTGCCCAATGGGGTTTCTAGAAGGTGCAGTGATCCATTCCAGCAACAAGAAGCAGAGGGAGAAGGCCATGTTCCTAGAGGCTACAGAAGAGTAGAAAATAACCCCTACAGTTAAGATGCATCTCCCTGGGCCAAGAGAATGGCCATGATTTCTTTCTCCAAAGAAAGAGTAAGATTTAACCATCTGCCAGGCCCCAAGAACACAAACTTCCCAGTCTAGAAAGAACTGCCCTTACCACATACACCCCTCCCCTCACTCACACAACCCCTGCCCTGAAAGGAGCAGAATACTAGCTAGGAAGGGACGAGAAGTTGAGATTGGGAAGAAGATGAAGGAAGAGAAAGCAGGAACTGGCCACCGCCTATCCTTGGAGTCAGGAAGCCATCAACAGGTTAAAAGTCAGAGGGTTTAGTTCAACCCGTTGGATGAAATTGAAAGATCCACTTGTTATCTTGCACCTGAAATTCCAGTTCTTAAACTGAGGTTGTTTTACAACTTAAAGAGGCAGGAGACTCGTCTATAACGCAGACGTGGACAGAACAATCATGAGATCTGCCCACATTTCTATCGTAGGAAAAGATCACCATCACTGAATTCACTTGAGATGGGCAGGGGAGGGCAAAGGCAGTTACACTTCGATCCTCCAAGTCATCCCCCAAAGAGAGTGAACCCCTTCCACCCCGGCTGTTATCTGTCCCCCTCCACTGGCATGTAAGCCTCACAGGACTGTGGCTTTTGTCATCCTAACATTGCATCCCTGGAATGGAAAAAGGGTCTGGCATGTGGTAGGCTCTCCATAAATAAATAAAATACACATCACCCAGGTCTGATGAGTGGGCTCATCCTTAGTTTCCCCAAGCGGTGGATCACCAAATAGCTGAGGTTTTGCTTTGGAGCTTATTGGAAGTTTCTAGTGTAGCTGTACTAGATAGACTGAATTGCCATGACAATGACCCCAAAATATGATTGGACTAACACAATACAAGTTTATGTCTTGCTCATGGCAAGTCCGATGACAGTGTTCCTGGGAGAACAATGTTCCTCCAGGATCCAGGCCCCTGCCCATCTTTAACACGCAGCCTTCAGAGGCTGTGGAAGGGAAGGAAGTTGGAGGAGGCACAGGTGGTCACCAGTCCCCTCATCTGGGAAATGAGACACGTCATCTCTCCATAGTTCCTTTGGCCAGAGCTAGTCCTATGGGCCCATCCAGAGTCAAGGGGATGAGAAGTATCATGTCTGACTAGACAGCCACATGCCAGCAGTACCTCCACATCATGGAAGGAGAGCTTGAATCTTGGATGGTCAGTTACAGCATCCCCTGGAAGCACTGGCTACAGCCTGTCTTACTAGCGAAAGTAAGTCCTCCTCCAGATGCTGGCTCCAGCCAGATATCTGGGCCCAAAGAGCTGCAGCCTCACATCCCCAGTACCAGCCGTTACTTAGTCCAGCTTCCCCTCAGGGGTCGCTGCTCTTTGTAGAAACCCTGCTGTTTCATCAGGGGTCCCAGACCTGAAAAACCTGCCTGCCACATCAATGAGATGACCACTCCTTGTCCTTGGGGGGGTAAAAATGCCACCCCCAGTGGAGCCTGGGAGGCTCAGTCGGCTGACTGTCTAGCTCTTGATTTCAACTCAGGTCACGGTCCCAGGGTAGTGGGATCGAGCCCCGTGTCAGGCTCCGTGCTGGGTGTGGAGCGAAGGACCCCTGAGAGCCCTAAAATACCTCCTTCCCTTTACAGATAAAGACCTGGGACCTAGCCTTTGACTTGCCCAAGGTCGCGTAGCTTGTCAGCAGCAGAAACACCTGCCCACTCTCTCATACCACATGGCTGCAAAGCCCCTACCTTTAAAGGCTGCCATTCCCGCCTAGTCCCCAAATCACCTACCATTGTGCCCAAACTGAATTTTCCCTGTCCCCACATCCTGGGAGCCTTCACACATCTTCTGTCTCAGCTGCCCCCCACCCAGGAGGCCTGCTCTTCCCAGCCAGTCTGCTAGCCGGCCCACCTTTTCTCCTCAGGTCCCATATGGAAGTTCTGTTCTCTGTGGAGCAAGGGTCAATGGAGCTTTAATGACGGAGTCTACCCCCTCCCCCCACCTTCATGGATGAGGAATCTAAAGCCATGAGGCCTTCAAGTTGGAAGAAGGCAGGCCTTACCTTCACTTGTGTGGTCATCAATTCTCTCTGTGGCGTAAGACCACCTTCATGCTCAACCTGATAGCTGTCACCACAGCACTTCTGGCTTCCCAGCCGGCACTTCCCTACCCACGTGACAGGGAAGCTCTATATGCTGGGGGGTTAAGCTTGGCCAGCTGGTGGAGGCATGGACCAGAGAGGAAGGAAGCTGATGGATAAGTGCTTCTCTTTCTCTCCTCCTGATGGACAGCTCTGACACATCTGTCAGGTGGCTTTACAGACAGCCCCACACAATCAGGCTGCCAGGAAGTGGCCCACCTGGCAGTGTGAATTAACTCTGAATTAGCACTCTCCATCCCTGCCTCACTCCCTCTGACCTTCCCTGAGGCTGGCTATCGGGTCCCCACTCTCCAGTAACATCTCACAGGTAAGCCTTGGTCTCTGACTTGTCTTTTAGGGGACCCCAGACTCAGACAGAGACAGAGAGGGTGAGCCCTAGGGACTCCCGACTGCCCAGGTGGGTCCTATGCAGGACATTGGCATTGGTCAATTCACTGCTCCCCGTGTCTGGCCCTGAACCTTGTTGGTTCAGTGAATTGATTTTTTTTTCTTTTTTTTTTTGTAGAACAAAATAGGGGCAGCTTGTGTTACTCAGGTTCATCAGGGCAGGAAACCCATCTATTGATTCACCAGGCAAAATGTAGCTGTCGGTCAGGCCAGAGACTCAAGTGCATCTTCTCCCCGTAGGCGGCAGACTTGAGAGGCCACATGGCCAGAAAGTCCTTGGTGAGCAGTGAGTCTCCTGGCAGTTCTAGGGCATCTCATCATCTTGGGACAGATGTCTCAGTCGAGTAGGCTGAGGGCCTCTCAAGGCTTCAGAAGTAGCCCTTGTCAAGAAGGTCGTCACGGAATGCCTGCTTGGTCAAGAGCTCATTTCCCAAAACAGGGCTTAGATGGGTACCATCCGTATTTGCCCCATCACGTTACTATTTTTATGCTTCTATGCCCTTGTCACCATTGTTAATATTATTATTAGCAAGAAGGCAATATTTTGAAAACTTATTAATGTGCTTTCCTCTTTCTCCTTTCAGAAGATGTCCTTCCCGTGGTTAGCCCTAAGCACCCATCGGCCTGTGGAAAGATTAAATTGTTACAAAAGAAGGCAAAAAGAAATGAAGGATTCATTTCTATTGACATTTAAAATGAGATTTCTCAGCAAGATATTTATCTGTAGATCCAGGCTCCTGTCCTGAGAGAGTTATAATTGCCCCTGCGAAAATGACAGACCCTGAGGTACAGTATTTGGGCTCAAATCCAGTTCTGCCATTTACCAGTTATGTGACCTTGAGCAAGTGACTGAATTTCTTTATGACGTATTCTCCTTATCTGTAGAATGGGAGTAATAATAGTACCTACCTCAGGGGACTGTTTTGAGAATTTAATCAGCTAATACACACAAAGCATGCATTTGACAAATTGGATTCCTTCTAGATACCAAGCACTGTAACACTTAGAGGTAGTTAGAAAGTGCTTGGGATGTAACAAGTACAGTATTCAATAAATATCATTTTCAAAATTCCTTTATCTTCCTCTTTAATCATGTCAAAAGCCAGTGTGTCAATGAAGCCATAAAGCTCTCTCTGTGGTAGACGTGTGATATGTCAGAGAGAAAGTGATAAAAGCCTTTCTTTTCAGTCCTAAGGGATTATGGGAAGAGGAGGTGAGAAAGACAGAAAGGAGAAAACTACCCCCCAATCATGCATACCCTACACACATACACACCCATCACACACACACACACACATCACATGTTCTACACACATACACACCCATCACACACACCATACATCACACACACATCACACATAACACACACATACACATCCATCATACCACACACACACACACCATACACCACACAAACATACACACATATACCACACATCACACACTCCACACACACACCACAGCACACACACACAACCAACTGTTGGGGCTGACCTTCTGAAACATCCAGAAAGTGAAAAGCTCTAAGGACATAGAGACATCAGGTGGCAAAGCCATGCTGACAAGAACCAAGTAGCTATCTCAGGCAGAGTGAGGGTCAAGAGAAGATTGGGAGCGACCACCAGGGTTGGGGAGCCTGGTGGGGACCATGATAGAAATGCAGAAGGATCTGCACCTAGCCAGTAACTCTAAAGGGAGGCCGAGTGAGTCATCCAAGGAATAACATAGGGGCCTGAGCAGGCTGAGAGACCAGATCACAAATCCTTCTAGTTGCCAGTGTTAGCAGTGTAAGCAGCCACCAGAATCAGGGGCCAGAGATAAAGCCCTAGAAACTCTAGAAACCAGGAACACCACCACATGATTCCAAGGGGGCGGTAGAAGAAGGGGTGAGTAGAAGAAAGGCTGCAGAAGCTGGGAGACTGAGCATTTTTACACAGAGAGTGTCTGTTTCCCAGAGGTATTGTTTACGTTACTGCCTTCTATGGAACTGAATCTAGATTTGTCTCCCAGCTACCTAGAGGCTGGAGATGAAATAGAGATTCCAATTCTTTCTGGATGTCCAAGGCGTGGTATAAGTCTTATGACGCTGAGCCAGGTTTTTTGTTTGTTTGTTTGTTTTTTTTAAGAGAGAGAGAGAGACAGAGCATGAGCAGGGGAGGGGCTGAGAGAGAGGGAGACACAGAATTTGAAGCAGGCTCCAGGCTCTGAGCTGTCAGCACAGAGCCCAACGCAGGGCTCGAACCCACGAAACCAGGAGATCATGACCCGAGCCGAAGTCAGACGCTTAACCGACTGAGCCGTCCAGGTGCCCCACCCCTGATTCTGTTTTGATTGTTGTTGCTATTTTAGTGGATGCTATCATCTGTGGAATTCTCCTGTGTGGGAATTGACCACCACAGGCACAGGGCAGTGACAACAAACCAAACAACTTCCTGTCGAGAGGTCCTGCTCCCTCATCCCTGCTCTCTAACCCCACGGGGGACTGGTTTCCAGGGTGGACACCTGGCTCAAGCTAGCTCGAGCTGGGCCAATTCCAATCTCTCGTAGGATTTAGAGAATTTGAGCTGAGGAGGACGAGCTGTTTGTGACTGGAAATCATGGCAGACTTCTGGCGCGGGACTCCCCAAGTACGACGGGAGCCCTGGTGAGCCTCAAACTGACCCAAAGTGCAAGCCCTTTGGCTTGCACCTTGCAATGACTTTATAGTCTAATGCTATTAATTTTTAACGTATAATGAGGGACTATGTTCTAATAATCTACCAAATGGGTCAATACGGGTTACTAAAATTTAGGATTCATCAACTCATGTGACTGTTAGAAGAATGTTCTGAGAACTCTAATCTGACGCTGTGCTGAGGAAGCTGTCTGCCGGGCCAAGTTGGCAACGATGTGATGCTCTCACAGCACAGGCACCCAGAGCACCGGAATTCCTGCAATTTGGGGTAATGACCCTTTATCATCAGTCCTTCATCAGTGATGTTTAGGATTGACTCTGGGTTTTGATGCTTCATTGCATTGGTCATTAATTATAAATTACATTAATTATAAATAAAAGGATGTAAATTTGGCTTCTTGATTATTTAGCTTATAATTACCAGTTTCGTTTATTGTGGTGGTTGTGTGTCTTGATCTTTTGGACCTATCATTTTCCAATAATTAGACCTTGAAGCTATGCATTATAATTCAAATGTCATCACCATGCTTCTGTATATGCATGTGCACGTATATTCTTATTAGTACCATGATCATTCATGCTGCACTGACTTTTGTCCTCTGGAAATTGGGAACCATTGAAAGGTTTCAAGGTTTTCACCTGTTCAGTGAGTCACTGGGAAAAAGTTTAAGACTTCTGCTCCTGAAGAAGGACCCACAAATATCTGATGTTAAGCCCCTAAAGTTGCCCTTATTCCCAGTCACCAAAATGGTCAACTCCTTTTTGGATTCTATGAATGTATATAATAAGTTCTCATTTTGACTTAAACTAGCTTGAGCTGGTTTGGGTGACTCGTATCTAAAGAAGCTTAACTAACAGGCAGGAAGAGGTGGAATAGAGAGGAGTGCAGAAAAAGCCAGATGGGTCGGAAGATTCTGGAACCCGAGTAAAAAAAGCTTTACAAAGAGCTGAGTTGGGAGAAATGAGTAGGGGGAAATAATGAGCCATAATGAGCAGGGAGAAATATAAGGTCTAAGAAGTTTTACTGTGTGCAGAGGCCATCCCAACGTGGCCACTGGTCCTCAGGTTTGAATCTGAGCAATCCCCTGCAGGGTGGACAGATTTTTCTTAAAATGGATACAACGATTAGAGCCTAACTGATGAGGGATCATAAGGCAAGCTAAAGACAGAGCGCAAGCTAGCGAACACCCCCGCCTCCCAGGTGGAACATGTCTGACATTCCCATCACTCCTGGCTGCCCAGGAACAAAGGAAAGGGAAAAACAAATGGTTAACTGATAGAGCTCACAGTCATGCGGTGTGAGAAGTCAATGGAGATGATTTATTTTCAGAAATACCAAATAAAAGTGGTGCTGTCTAGGACCCATCCTCCGCTCCCCAGTGGAGTCCCAAACCCTTAGACACTTCACTTCCTGGTTCTTCTTCCCTTCTCCACATCGCAGACTTATTTTTTCATGGGCTTTGCAATGAGCATGCTCCAAAGAACTGAAGCCTCTGTGTCACCTCAATGAATGTACATTTGTTCCCGTCAGACTACTTTTTGCCCTACATGAGCATAGGCAACTTCTGGGTAAGTCTGTAACCTCCGTAGTACTCAGCTCATAAGGAGTCAGGAGAGGGACTTCACGCCAGGAGATAAATTGTCTGCCATAACTGCCTGCCCATCAGACACCCACTCTTGCAAGAACGTTGATTGAAGCCTCGCTGTGTTCCCAATCTCTGTGTCCCTCTTTGATTGGGGTAGTGGGCTTATTTCTCACATTCAGGACATGAATTTCATCAGTTTACAAATATCTCAGTAAATTACAAGAAAGAGGCAAGTCTTATCAATAGCCTGATCTCCAGAAACCTATAGACTCAGCTTCCTGGAGCCCCAACTTCCCCCTCCCCTCCACCTAGATGTGGGGAACAAAGGCAAGAAGGGAATGGCAGGTACAATTGCATTTCCGTATCACCTGCAGCCCATTGACAGATACTTGAGGCAAATGCAGAGTAGAACATTCCTCCAGGAGCCCCCTACCTTCATATGGTTAGTGCCTTACTAGAGGGAAAACCACCTTAGGTTGACAATAGTGAGTCGTCCCCCCGCCCCCACCATCTATGAGTCCTCTTTAGCATATGAAAGTCCTTCTGGAGGCCTCCCTTGTGCCTTTACCTCCCCAACTCCATAGTGTATAATCAGTCACTCTTCACAGCCCTAGTGCAGCTCTTTCTGCATGTGGGGCCTGTCCCTGTGCTTTAATAAAATCTCAAGAATTCCTTCCTGGCCGTCAGTTCCAAACCCACATCACTCCAAAGTGCCCTCACTAATCACTGGGCTCACTAAATTATAATCACATTTCAGTCTTGCCTCCCTGCGGCTCCTCCCATAACACCTTGAGTGGACTTTTGGGTATTCGCAAAGTCTTCAATCTCACAGTCATGAAATGACATCCATTGAAAGTTGTTTTATTAGTTATCTCTGAGGCAACCTTAATTCCCAGTTTACAGGATTGTTAACTGCTGCTAAGCTGATACTAGACCCTTTTTTCCAACTTCCTGACCTTACTACATAGCCTCTGAGCCAGCTCTCAGCCTGCTGCTCTTCCAGTGATCCCTATGGCCTACCTACAGTTTTTGTTCAGTTTTTCCTTTCACGGCGGTAAATCCAAATCAATAAGAGCCATTCGAAAAGCACAAATTCCTAAGCCCCAACTCAAACCTGCCAAATATGAATATCCCTGGGAGAGGCTGTCATTGGGGGAATAGACAAATCTCCTCACCGATACTGATAGGTACTTCCCAACTTTAAAACACTGAAGTGTAGCATATTCTTAAAGAACATTTCAGTGTCACTCGTGTCATATATCTTACTTAGTTTAAGTCCTGGAGTGTTAGGCACAACTTGTTTATTTGACTAAAGGGACTGTTTGTTAATAAGTACCCCTTTGATTTAGTGAATTTTTGTTTACTATGTAACTTGGTGGAGAAGTTGAGACCCTTGTGAAAGTGAAGTTTTGTAGAATGAATGTATCAACATATATTTATGTGGTATCATAAGGGATATAAAAGAGAAAAAAATTAGTGTTTCAGCTGCAAGCAACAGAATCCATGTTAACTAGTTTAAACAGAAAAGGAAGTCATTTAAAAAATATTCGACAATCCAAAGAATCTCTAGAAAAGCTGAAAAGCTGGGAAAGTTTTATATTATTCCCAGCTTTTATACAGTTTTCCTGCATCTACTGAGATGACCATATGGCTTTTCTTTTCAGTTTGTTAATATAGTGAATTACACTGATTGGTTTTTTAATGGTAAACCAGCCTTGCATTCCTGAAACAAAACATGTTTGGTCATGTTCTACTATCATTCCTTTAAGTAGGTTTATTTATTTTTGAGAGGGAGAGAGAACACAAGGAGGGGAGGGGCAGAAAGAGAGAGGGCAAGAGAGAATCCCATGCAGCCTCCACACTGACAGCGTGGAACTCGATCCCAGATACCCCATCAGATATGATCTGAGCCAAAATCAAGAGTTGGATGCTTAGGGGCGCCTGGGTGGCTTAGTCGGTTAAGCATCTGACTTCAACTCAGGTCATGATCTCACAGTTCGTGGGTTCCAGCCCTGTGTCAGGCTCTGTGCTGACAGCCACCTCAGAGCCTGGAGCCTGTTTCAGATTCTGTATCTCCCTCCCTCTCTGACCCTCCCCTGCTCACACTGTCTCTCTCTCTCTTTCTCTCAGAAATAAATAAAACATTAAAAAAATGTTTTAAAGAATTATACAGAGTCACCAACCCCTGATCCCCCAGGAGCAGGCAGCTCTGTAGGACAGTGGCTCCCTTGAAGGAGGCCATTCTTTACAAACCTAAGGGTGGAGAAGCAGAGCATGGCACACGCTTCTGTAGCACTCAGACCCTAAGGTGACCTCCAGTGCCTTCCGTCTCCTCATGCCCATGCTTTTCTGCGGTTCCTTCCCTTGAGTGGAGGGGGATCCTGCCTTGTTTCTAACCGATAGAACATGGCAAAGGTGATAGGATTTCCCTCTCTTGATCAGGTTGCACTATGGCAAAGGTAGTAATGTCCATGGTCACGTAACTTTATAGAAGACTCTATCATAGCAGGCGGACCAAGAGATTCCCTTTGCTGGCTTGATGAAGTAAGCAGCCATGTTGAGGGAGCCCACAAGGCAAGAACGTTCAGGTAGCCCCTAGGATCTGAGGATGGTCTCCAGTTGATGGCCAGCAAAAAGCCAGGCTCTCGGCCGTACAACTTCAAGTACAAGAATTCTGCTAACAACCCACACAAAGCAGATTCTTCCTTAGTTGAGCCTCCAGATGAAGATGTCCTGGCTGACACCTTGATTGTGACATTGCCCGAGCTACACAGAGGTCCCAACTGAGCCATGCCCAGAGTCTTGACCCACAGAAACTGCAGAATGTCTATGTGTGCTGTGTGGAGCTGCTCAGTTTGTGGTGGATTGTGACGCAGCCTTAGAGAACGAATACAGCCTTCCTGAGGCAGGCAGATCATTCTGAAAGAAAGCCAAGCCATGCTAGCTAGCTAGTCCAGTCCCTAAACTCACCACCCAGATGGTGGAGAGAGGCCAGTACTGTTCATCTAGTGGAGGTGGCTCCGTATGGGAAGGCAAAGCCAATCAGAGGGAAAACTTCCACCTTCCCCTCACCCCTATTTCAACAGAAAGGAGAGAGAACTGTTAGGGGGCTATGACCCTGGTCCAGGCAAGAGGCGATGGTGGCCAGGATGGGGAGAAGTAAACAGATCTGAAGCACATTCAGGAAATACATAACTTGCCAAGGTTGCTAAGTGACTGGTTACAGAAGGTGAGAGAGAGGGGATCTGGAATGACTTGAGCGCCTGGGGCTATGGCGATGCCACCCACCATGCCCTCTGACTGACATCTCTCCTTGGAGATCTCAAAGGGGGACAGTTTGGGAGAAGCATGGAAATCAAGAGTTTGCTCTGGACATACTGAGTTTGAGCTCCTGTGAGACATCCAAATAGAGATGACAGTTAGGGGCTGGGGATGCCAATCTGGAGCTCCGAAGAGAAGTTGGGGCTGGAGATGTAAATGCATGAGTCATCAGCATCCAGGCGTTATTTAAAGCCACAGGAAGGGATGGAGCTGCCTAGGGAGGGAACCTAGAATCTTGCCCTTCCAATCCCCCCGTCCCCTCCCTGTGCTGCCCTCAGACCAGGGCATTCTAAAATGCAAATCCCATCTTTTCCTTCTGCTGAAAATTATGCAATGGTAATCAAAGGGTTTTTTTTTTCTTCTTTTAAAATTCAGTTTTATTAAAATGTTGTTTAAACTCTAAAAGGAAAGTTATGTTAACACGTTGTACATTGACCTACTTTCACAGAAGAAATTATATAGCGCTGATTAACAGCCAGTACAATATTTGGAAAGTTGAGGAGAAACAGTAAAAGCAAAGAAAATATAATGAAGGCAAGTGAATAATTAAATTAGAGCAAATGTGTCGCTTTTAACATTATTTTCTCCGAGTACCTATGATAATTTTATAGACCCAGCCAAAGATTTTAATTGCTTAAAAGGCCATGCACTAGCTATGTGACCTTGCCAACTGCCTTAACCTTTCTGTCTCCTTTTGCTTTTTGTAGAAGGTGGAAATAATGATGTTTGCACTGCATTTCTGGAAAGGTTGCTGAGAGGGCCAAATGAGATCATGGAAATAAAAACACTGAAAAGGTTAGAGGAGGAGGAGGTGATAAGCTCCCGAAGTTCAAGGACCGCGATGTATTGTACTTGTATCTTCTCTGCTCGGTAGAGTGCCTAGAGTTCAACAGCAGATTATTATTAGAAAGGAAAAAAATATTTCAAGGGCTCTCCCTATTGCCTTTGGAGTAAATCTCAGTTGGGTTCCCTGAGAGCAGAGTCTAAGATTCAGACTTGGGTGCAGACGGTTTACACAATTGTCCAGAGAGCAGGCGCGGGGGAGGAGGAAGAGAGAGACAAAGAGAACGAGCCCATGTGTGGTTGCGATGGGCCACCACTGCTGAAGGCAACGGGGCTCCGTTCTGCAAAGACCCTTTACTGAGTCACTCCCAGACTTGTCCACCTGTACGATGGGAGGCTCCAGCATTTACCCATCAGCTCCAGCACCGCCACCGATGAGGGTGTCCTGCAGTGTACTACCCGCTCGTCCCTCCCCCAGCGGAGAGTTCCTCTGGCCCTGGAAAGGCTCAGAGAGACAGAGAAGGTGGAGGGGGCTTGAGGTGGGACCTGCCGTTGAGTAGTGATCTTGAACTTGCACAGAACATCCACCACTGCAGCCACTGAAACCAGGGGTGGACCGAGGGGATGTGAGCCCGAGGCACCAAAAGCTGTCTGCTACACGATCCAAAGCCTTTTGCCTGACATTTGTCCTCCCAGAGCTCAGGGTCCCTCAGAAAGGAATCTTCCCTGCCTGCCTTTGGACTCTGCTGAAGAGACGCCCTCGGGGGCTTTCCTTGTCCTTCATAGCCCTGTCTGCCTCCCTGTGCCACCGCTGACTGGGCCAAGGACAGACACCTGTCCAGTCCTAGTCAACTCGGACTGCTGTGACAAAATACCACAGACAGGGCGGCTTTGACAACAGAAATTTATTTCTCGTGGTTCTGGAGGCTGGGAAGTCCAAGATCAGGATTCCGGATGAGCCTCTCCTCCTGGCTTGCAGATAGCCATCTTTTCACTCTATCCTCACATGGTGGAGAAAGAGAGAGCCAGTGAGCTCTGGCCTCTTCTGATAAGGAAACTAACCTCGTCATGGGGTCCCGCCTCCCACGACCTCATCGAAACCAAATTACCTTTGAAAGGCCCCACCTCCAAATACCATCCCATTGGGAGTTCGGGCATAAGAAGTTTGAGGTGACGGGTGCCTGGGTGGCTCAGCCGGTTAAGCGTCTAACTCTAGGTTTTGGCTCAGGTCATGATCTCACAGTCCGTGAGTTCGAGCCCCACATCGGGCTCCATGCTGACAGTGCAGAGCCTGCTTGGGATTCTCTCTCTCTCTCTCTGCCCCTCCCCTGCTCTCTCTCTCTCTCTCTCAAAAACAAATAAATAAACATTAAAAAAAAGAATTTTGAGGTGACATAAATCATTCAGGCTACAACATATCCTAAAGGCAGCTCAACTTTAGGGTAGCTAGTAACCCGTGACTAAGTAAGACCGTCCAGTCGGTTTCACTCTCTGAGGAACTTGAACTGGCGAGAGCCGAAAGAATGGGTCCATCTCCATGGTGGGTACTGAAATCGACAGGATGAAAGGCGCAGCTGGGGCTGTAGGCATAGGTCAGTTTTACCAGAGGGGCAGGTTGGTCTTGTATCATAAAAGAGACAACCCTTAAACTCAATCTTGAAGGGAGACTGCATGTTAACCACACAGGAAAATAAAGATCTGAAATTGCAAGCAGACAAAAGTGATGAGAAAAAAGAAGACAAGGTGAGGATGAGAAGAAGCCGGTGGTGTGGGTGGGGTGGGGATACCGACAGTGAGACTGAATTTCCTTAACGTCTGGCACTGCCCGGAAGAGGCTGGACTCGGCGCGCCCAGCCAGGTCAGGTGGCTGTGAAGAGCCAAAAATTAAGTCCTCCATTAAGAGCAACCTCAGGCTGCATGTAGCCCCAGTCCCAGTTCCAGGAAAAGCCTCAGATTGTTCAAGGCTAAAGCCATCCTCGGACCGACCTCAGTTCAGCTAATCAAAAACCATTTCTATGGTCTGAGTCAACGCTGGGAACTGCAGATACAAACTAGCCAATTTCTCACCGCTTGCCTGAACCCCACGTGGGCCCTTTGAACTCCCCTCATAATTGGTCATTTTCAAAGGATTCTCAAAAGTCATGATTGGGTCCCACCAAAAGGAATGAATACCTCACAGATACTGAATGGTCAAAGCTGTTACCAGGGGTGCTGTACAATTGTAACTGGTGCTTATGTGATGATGCTACATGTACTGTAACACCCCCATCCCTTACTCCTTAAAAACCCTGTTCGCTATTGTTTTTGGCTTCACCAAACTGCCGCAACACCGGTAGGCTGGTGAGCCCCTGCTCGAGCTTGTAATAAAGACCCTTTTGTATTTGCATCAGTGCCGGCTCCTTGGAGGTCTCTGAGACTCACGATTCCGGCACAACAGCTGTGCATGCCTGTGTCTTCTGACTACTCCTCACTCCTTCGGGCAAAGGGCCCAAGGAGTTCTGGACACCCCAAACTCTGCTGCTCTCTGGATAGTCCACTGTCTCTCATGTCAGTCCTGCCTCAACTTCCTGGGCTCCTCTGTTCATCCTTTAAAACTCAGCTCAGGGGGGCACCTGGGTGCCTCAGTCAGTTGAGCATCCGACTTCGGCTCAGGTCATGATCTCATGGTTCATGGGTTCGAGCCCCATGTCAGGCTCTGCGCTGACAGCTCAGAGCCCCAGAGCCTGCTTCAGGTTTTGTGTCTCTCTCTTTCTCTGCCCCTCCCCTGCTCATGCTCATGCTCTGTCTCTCAAAAATAAACAAACATATATATATATTTAAGCCCTCAGCTCAGGCCTTAGGGCCTTTCCTGCCTCCACTGGACCCCCATCACTCTGAGGTATAGGCCTTTCCTCTGTCCTCCGCCAGACCCCATGCTTCTCTCTATTCTAGCATTCTTGAGTTCCGATTACTGACATCTCTGCTATGCTTACACTGAGAACTCTCTGAGTAGGGGAACAATGAATTCTCTATATTTAACAAATATATGTTGAGTTGAGATCAAGAGTGGGACACTCAACTAACTGAGCCACCCAGGGGCTCCTACAGTCACATTTCTGATGGCAATTGAATCAGTTATTTGTCAGAGGTGTGCGCAGCTGGGAAGACCCTGCCCCCGCATGTGCACCCGTTTTGTTTCTGGTTCCTTGTAGCTTCACGGTGCAGGGGTTGGGGGTAGAGGTCTAGGCTCACGCTGCCTGACCTAGACCCTGGTGCCACCTCTGGCTGCTGAAATGACCTTGGGCAAGTCTTACAGGGCTTTTTTAATCCTTCATTTCTCATCTATAGAATAGAGATAGTACCTTCTCTTAGAGCTGTTGTGAGGGTTACATGAGACCATCAGTTTAAAAGAGCTGAGAGCAGGGGCGCCTGGGGGCTCAGTCAGTTAAATGTTCAACCCTTGATTTTAACACAGGTCTTGATCTCACGGTTCGTGAGATTGAGCCCTGCATCGGGCTCTGCGCTGACAGCGCGGAGTCTGCTCGGGATTCTCCCTCTGCTCTTACCCTGCTCGTGCTCATGTGCGTTCTCTCTCTCTTTGTGTCTCTCAAAATAAATAAGTAAATAAATAAACGTTTTAAAAAACAATTCTTTTTATAAAAGGAGCTTGGAACAGACTTGGTCTAATAAATGGTAGCTACCATCACTTGCACAGAAGAGGAGGCAAAGTAGAACATCCCTGGTAGAATGTTCCTAGTTCTCTTTCCCTTGTTCTACTTCAGGCCTCCCACAACGTGCTCCCATTAAGCCTTTCCTTTATAGGGATAGCCTTCCCCTCCTGTGGGGCGATGCCAGCCTCAGCACAGTCTCTCCCTGACTGCCTGTCCGTCGGTCTGTCTGTGAGTATTCTTCTCCCCGGTGCTCTGTTCCTCTGCTGAGAACTGGGTGCACCGCTGGTCGGGTTGGGGATGGATGGTGAGCAGATGACAGGCGTTTCAACTCTTGCTTCCGCCCCCCCCCCCACAAATGCTGCAGGCTGCTTTTCCCTGAACGACCTAAAGGCAGACACCCCTTCTACGGCACCAATTAATTTTCTTCCAAAGCCCGCAGCCCAAGGTACGTAAGGTATGCAGGTTCTTCCCCCAAACACAACTTGGACCCTACTCTTTGAGAAGCACTTCCCCTGGCCTGGTTATGCTGAGGGACCGTTCGCCCACTCCTGGCCTGGTTTTTATTCCAAAACATCCCCCATTAACTGAAAAGGAGACTCACAGCATCTCCTCGGTATAATTTCTCCAATCCCCCAATTTCTCTTTTAATAGTGGCTGTTATTCTCTCCGCTTACCCCACCGGCCTCTCCCCTCCTGCCGTACAGAAGCTCCTGCCGCGGTGGGAACTCCCACTCAGCCGCAATTGCCAGCCTCAGGGCACCTCTCCTCCCCGCTCGCTGCCGAGATGACTAACACACCCTCAACCCAAAATGAGTCACTCAGGCTACCAGTTGCAGCCAATTTCCTCACAGACCTGTGACCTCCTCGGGTCCCCACCATCCTCCAGTTGATTCTCAGCTTTGTCCCTGTCCGCCCACCCCATATGCACCTGTTCCCACATACCTAGCACCAGGGCATCCTTGGATTACTTCCTTTGATGCTCCGGGGGGACTAAACGAGGTGGTCCTGAGGTACTGTTCAAACCCCAGTTCTGACTCTGACTCCAAACCCTTCCACAGTTGGGCAACACTCCCCCGCGCATCCCATGGAGATCTTTGTTCTCTGTCTGTTGTATTCGAGGGCTACCAGTGCACAAATTACTTAAACATACAAAACCAGAAACAGAATACCTTCCAGGGGCAGAGAAAGCCCACTGCTATCCCCCAAGTCTCCAAGAAACCAGGGAGAGTTAATTCCACCCAAATCCCAAGCTTCTCACACACACCCCGCCCCCGGGGCTGCCAATGACCAGGCACCAGTAATGGGCACTCCAGCTCCCCCACCCCACGCTCCGCCCCAATTTCCGAAGTCTGCTCAGCAACCAGGGCCATTAAAGCCAGAAACTAATTTGTAAGAAAAACAATGAGAAGAGTAATAGTCCCTCAGTAGGATTGCAGCAGAAAGTCCCTCCAGGACTGGTGCTCTGGAAAGAACAGAGCCAGGGCTGGGCACCAGGAGAGAAATACCTATTAACATTCCAAACCTCCCTAGTGGAATGGAAGCTGACCGGCAGCAAAATGGAAATCAGCCCCAGTCCGCAGGAGCCAGCACTCAAGTTCACATTATTTATCCAGCAAATGGAGGGAGCCCTCGTGAGCCTGTCCCCGCAGCTCAGGGCCAGCCTGCAGACTGTCCCCTGGACGCGTGCCTGGGTTGCTTCGGAGCAGGGCTATTTGGAAAAGGAGAAAAAGAAAAGCAAAGTGGGGAAGTGAGAGGGGGAGACAGAGCCCGAAAGGCTGAAGGGAGTCAGCAGGCTGGGACAGGCAGCCTTGCCAGAGGGAACACTGATGTGGTCTTCTGTTCCTCACAGACGGGGGCCAGGGACTCAGAGGTCGGTAGAGATTCGTCTCAACACTTGAGTCATCCCCTGAGTCATAGCAGGCAGAAATAGATCTTATGACCCACTGTTCCTTGTCACAGACATCTTGTAGCATCTTTAACCAGAACTCCTGGGTAGGGATGGATGCCGGCGCCCCTTGCAGCCAGGTTGGTTCATTTGATGACATAGCTACCCTCCTCCACTCCAAAGGCAAGAGACTTAAAGTCAGAAAGGACCAGGATGTACTGTATGTCAACTATACTTGAAACAAGGAAGGAAGGAAGGAAGGAGGGAAGGAAGGAAGGAAGGGAGGGAGGGAGGAAAGGCCGACCAGGATCTTCAAACAATGTCCTTCGCCAAGGCTACCTCTCTTGGCACATCAAGGACATGTATCTGCCACCATCATCAAGGTGCAGCTTGTTTGCTTTCTGTTTCTCCTTTCCTTCTGCTGACTCCTCACTTCCATATGCCTCGCATAGCAAGTCCATCTAGGACTTCTAGATCTCATGGAAGCCCATGCCCTCCAGAAAGTCTTCCTCATCAAACTCACCCAATCTTGATCTTTCTCTTACTTGTACCCCCTCAGGGCTGTGACGGTGTGACAGCCCAGATCCCTCTGTTACCTTTGTCATCAGAAGCCTGCTCTACTTCCAGTACTCACCCTCCCCTGTGCCCAAGGGAGGTGCTCGTTCTGCAGCTCATTTATGCCGTTGGACTTGTCACGTGAGGGGATTGCTGTTTTTAAAATGTAGGTTTGTGGGGCACCTGGGTAGCTCAGTCCATTAGGCACCTGACTCTGGATTTCGGCTCAGATCATAATCTCACAGATCAGTTCTTGAGTTCAAGCCCCACGTTGGGCTCCTCGCTGACAGCCCAGAGCCCGCTTGGGATTCTCTCTCTCCCTCTCTCTCTCTACCTCCCCCTCCACGCAAGTGCTCTCTCTGTCTCTCCTCTCTCTCAAAATAAATAAACAGTCTAAAAATAAATAAATAAAATGCAGGCTTATTATTTTTCAGGCACGGTGAGGCCAACAGATCAGAGACAATTGTCACTGAAAAGAGAGTGTGTTTGGGGAGGCACCAGGGCCAGTCTGGAGGGTGGGGGGAGGAGGGAGCAGGGGAAAATGTGGACAAGAACCTTGCGTGTGGTTTTCTGTGGGACAGAGCAGCTGGGGTAGAGTAAGTGGCCTTGGGATTGGCTAGTGAGAATCATTTCAGCAAGGCTCTGAGGCCTCGGGGATGTCCTTAGTGACCTGGAACATGGCGCTGACATGATCAGGGCAGCTGGACGGTGGCCCATACTGTGAGAGCCTGACAAAGGAGGCAGTTGGGGCGTGGGGTCAGGACAGGTTGCAAAGGCATGCTCACAGGCGTGGGGGGTGGGGGTGGTTTGCAATTTCTGGGAAGTAGCCAGCGCTGCGGGGGGCATCTTCCCCAGGGTCAGCAAGGCTCTGGGAGGTCAGAGCATCAGAAATACAGAAAATAGAAAGGCGTGATCGATGCAACTGTCCCTGGCACTGCTGCAGCCACCTTGTGACCCCAGGAAGAAGCCGCTTCAGGCCTCGGGAACTGGTTGAAATATGCAGTTAAGCTCCCTGAATTGTCTCACTCTGATGTTCTCATTCTGTGAGACAAACCCCTTACTGCTCTGGCCATTTTTATTCAGCTGTTATGTTACTTGCAGCCGAAAGCTTCCTAACCAGTATGACATTTAAGCCTTCGCTTTGCTTTAAGGGAAAACTTCTTACGCCGGCTTGCCTTGTTACACTAGAACGGCTTTTTATTTTTCTTTATTTTTTTAAACGTTTATTTATTTTGAGAGAGAGAGAAAGAGAGTGTAAGCATGGGGGGGGGTGGGCAGAGAGAGAAGGAGACACAGAATCCGAAGCAGGCTCCAGGCTCTGAGCCAGAAGTGGGGCTCAAACTCACAGTGAGATCATGACCTGAGCCAAAGTCAGACACTAAACCTACTGAGCCCCTCAGGTGCCCCCAAGAATTGCTTTTTAAAGAAGGAGATGCTTGAATAAAGTCATAATAACACACACACCCCCGACATCTGTTTAGAGTTTTATCTTTTACAACCTTCAGTTGCTCCCTGGTCAGAGTTCCTCAGACTCAAACAGGAAGTGAAAAACAAGAATCCAGCCAGAGAAGAAGGTAGGTTTGGATTCGAGGTAGGTGCGGTGGTTAGATGGGGAGATGGAATTAGTAAGGGGTGAGGGTAGGGAGGTTGAATTGCCATTTGGGCACAGGACCGAATGAGTACAGAGGGGGAAACGTCCACTTGGAAGAAGATGGCCATGCTTCCTAGACTCAGCATGGCTGCTGTGCACATATGCGCCGTCCACCAGGGTCACGTCACCTAGGCTTTGGCTGGCTCACTCACAAAGTGAAGCAGTGGGATGAAGGTGTTCTATGATTCTAAATATGAATAGTATATCTTAACTCATCAAAATGCCAACCACACACAATCGAGTTCTTTGTGAAGAGACAAAGACCATTACATGGATTGGAAGAACTGATTGGAAGCCATTCTGATCAGCACTGCGTTCTACCAAGATATGGAAAGAGCTTCTCAGTGATATCACTAATACTTCTGTTATGGAAGTCCCCGGGGAGGTCTCCAGCCTCTATGCCTCAAAGTGGGACCTTAGTTGGGAAGTAAGTTCCCGCAGATGTAATTAGTGAAGGTGGGATCATCCTGGAGAAGGGGGAGCCCTTAGTCCAATGTCTTATAAGGAGAGGAGAGAGATACACGGGGAACACCACGTGAAGACACAGAGGGACACAGGAAGAAGACAGCCTGTGACAACAGAGGCAGGTGCTCCTACAAGCCAAGGACCGCCCGAAAATACCAGAAACTGGAGGCGCCAAGGCAGGATTCTCCCCGATGAGTTTCAAAAAGGAGAAGAGCCATGCTGATAAGCTTGATTTCAGATTTCCTGGCCTCCCGGCCTGTGAGGCAACACATTTTTGTTGTTTGAAGCCATCCAGTGTGGGGGACACTGCAACCTAGCAATATGGTTACTAAGGGCTAATATTTATCCAATGTTTACCATGCACCAAGAGCTGTAGTAAGTCCTCTGTGTGCAGAATTCCTTTTAATCTCCATCTCAACTCTATGAAGCTGATTCTATTGTTATCTATGTTTTATAGGTGGAGACTGCAAGGTTTTAGGAGTTCAGCACATGCCCACGATCATCTTGTAAATTGTGGAGTTGGAGGTCTGAGGACCCTCAGTGGGAAGGGTTCAAAGTATCAAGGGGACTGTATATATTCGAGGCCTCTGGTGGATTCCACGCTTTCTCTACCACTTGACTTGTGTTGCCTGCATACAATGGGTTTGTCCAGCCACGCTATGTTGCAAGGCACTTCAAATGTAACGTGTCCAAAATGGTGCTCATCGGTTTCCTTCCAAACTTCTTCAGCCTCCCGCTACATCTCCTACCCCCTTCTCCCCAGCCTTAGTTGGTGGCTCTGCATTTGCTCAGTCCCAAATCCCGAGTCACCTTCAATTCCTGCAGCCGGCCCCAACCCAGGAATGTCGGGCGAGTCCTGTCCCCTTGGGCTGCATGTTAAATCCACTCACATCTCACCGTCCCCACTGCCACCACCCCTGTCCTAGCCACCATTACCCCTCCTCTGGGTTTACGGCTGTAGCCTAACTAGTGTCCCTTCCAGTAACTTCCTCTCCTGCTCTCTGGAGCCCATTCTCTTCGAGGCATCCAGAATGGCCTTCCACATCTTGAAAGGAAGCAGATTCTATTATTACTCTCTTAACCCCCTTCAAAGGCTTCTCATTGCACCTAGAATAACACCTGACTCCTTCCGTGGTCTGGGAGGCTCAGGCGAGTTGGCCTCTGCCTCTGGGTAGCCTCCCCGCCTGTCACTCTCTAGCCATGCTGCTAGCTTTGGTGGTCCTCAAATATTCCTCAGCTTGGCACTGTCTTCGTCTAAAACGCTCCCCCCTGGAGCTTCAACAGGCTGTCTCCTCCTCATCACTCAGGCCTCGGTAGCCACCATATTTAAAATAGTCCCTTTCTCCATCCTCGCTTCTTGCCAGTGCCCTGTTTTCTTTTCTTTCTTCTCTGAAAATCAGCATACATGTTTATTTTCTATTAGGCTACGTTCTTGCTTGTTTTTTGTCTCTTTCCCTTAGAATTTAAGCTCCGTGGCAGTAGGAGCTCATCTAGCCCTGTTCACTGCGTTTTTCCAATGCAACACCTAGACTAGTGTCGGGCACATGGCAGGTGCTTTTATAAATGCTGTCTGGATGCATAAGTGAGTGTGCATGCAACGTGGGAACGTTAAGTTCTCAAAGTGGGATGAGCGCTTTTGGATGAACTTCTCATGTCTTTTACTGCTCCCAGTTCAGTGGTCTGGCCCAAGCAGGTGGTCACCAAATGTTTGCTGGTTGGATGACCAGAGAAACTTTTCCTCTATCATTTCTGATTGTCTTGAATATAGAGTTTTCGGGGTGGCCCCAGGATTTTACTGAAAGTGGAAATCTACCACATCCATCCATGTACATGGATGGGACTCAGGAATGTGGTCCTCAATTTTTTCTCTAGATGAAATCTCTGTTCAGTGAGACTGATTCACCCGCCACACACATGAGGCTTGACCCACTTCAAAATTGGTATCTTTCTGTCCTAACTAAGCTCCCGTATGTAAATATTTTCTGGATTTTTAATTACATCCAACATGGAAAACACATTTGGATCCCCTTGCCAGTCATTCTGCATCTCTCACCACTCCAAACTACTTGGAGAAATGAGTTTTCCTGCAACAGGGGACATAGAAGAAAACTAAAGACCTAAAAAAATTTTTTTATTTTTATTTTATTGTATCTCACAGAGATACAGCGTGAGCAGGGGAGGGGCAGAGGGACAGAGATGCAGAATCCGAAGCAGGCTCCAGGCTCTGAGCTTTTAGCACCAAGCCTGACGCAGGGCTCGAACCCACGAACCGTGAGATCATGATCTGAGCTGAAGTCGGACGCTTAACTGACTGAGCCACCCAGGCACCCAGTGGCTTTTTTAAAAAATGAAGTCCATATTTGGCGCTATTCTAAGAATCATTGCATCTAGTTGTTATAAACAAAAGTAGACTCGTATTTCTTGGAAACTGATTTCTCCGTTCCCTGTAGTACTTTGTTTTTCCTGGCCCATGGACTCTTAAGCCCCTCTGAAAGCAGTTCTTAACTGCAGATCCACCGTTGGCAATGGGGTTACCCAGGTCCCGTGGCTAGAACTGTGGTGGCAGGTTCGTAGAGACCCTGGAACAGTCTTCAGGAAGCAGAGTGAGAGAAGAAGAGACTCCGAGCTTTAGACGATGAGTCCTGTACAGTTACTGATCAGAGGATCTAAATCTGATTCCCAGTCGTCCCATTTCTCTACTGTGTGACCTTGGGAAAGTTATTTACCTTCTCTGAGCCTCAATGTTCTCATCCTGAAAAAGAGAGATAATGGTAACAACATGTGTTGGAAGTGTGAGTATGCAACACTGTCCGGGATGTAAAGTCTCCAATACAGCTGTTTTCTTCCCGTCCCTGCCCCACTGTCACAGTACCCACCCATTCCCATTCTGACCTAATAATGCGGGCCGGGAAAGAGGAGGGAAGGAATTTAATGTTTTTAATGTTTTTCTTTTTAATTTAAATTTCGGAGAGAGAGAGAGAGAGAGAGAGAAACAGCGTGAGCAGGGGAGGGTCAGAGAGAGTGGAAGACACAGAATCTGAAACAGGCTCCAGGCTCTGAGCTGTAAGCACAGAGCCCGGCGTGGGGCTTGAACCAACGGACCGTGAGATCATGACCTGATCTCATGATCAGACCATGATGTTTAACTGACTGAGCCACCCAGGCGTCCCTTAATTTTTTTTCAATTTTCATGTTTATTTATTTATTTTGAGAGAGAGCATGCATGCATGTGTGTGCAAGGAGGGGAGGGGCAGAGAGAGAGAGGGAGAGAGAATCCCAGGCAGGCTCCACACTGTCAGTGTAGAGCGGGACAGGGGGCTTAAGCCCGTGAACCGTGAGATCATGACCTGTGCCAAAATCAAGAGTCAGACACTCAACTGACTGAGCCACCCAGGCGTCCCAGGAACAAAATGATTTAAAGAAAGTTAAGTAAGCTTGACATTAGCCTTGAAGGAGGAAGCGGCAGTGTCTATTTTATCATCTCTCAGCAAAACTATCCAAATTCCGCTTCCCTCAGTAAAAGGTGGTGGGAAAGCAATCTGACTACGCAATGTCTTTTGGTTAAGGTGCTTTGGGTTGCAGATGACAAAAGCACATTTGCGCTAGCTTAACCAAAATAGGAAAATGGATCAAATGGATATACGAGAACCCAAGATCAGGGAGAGGATATGGGTCTCAGGAGAATCCAAAGCAGACTCTGGAAAACCCACAGAGACCCAGTAAGCCATTTCCCGTTTCTCTTTAACTTTAGGATCACGTAGATCATCATCTCTGCTTCTCTCTGTACCTCGATTCCATTCTTCTCTTTCTCTACCTGACAGCCATCATTTGACTCTCAAGTTACATGTTACCGGTTCAAGCCACACACAGGATCCCTGAATGACAGCCCCAACTTCTGGGCAGAAAGAGTCCATTGGTTCAGCCCGAGTCAAGTACCAGAGTCTTCATCCATTCCCAACCCAGACAAGTGACCATGTACCAACACATCCCAGTGAGTAGACAGGACAAGGCGGGGAGGCTTCTCTGACAAAGGGTCACCAAGGGACAGGAAGAAACCCCCCAAACTGTCTACACCGGATCACCACCCGGCACGATCGGAGCCACTTTTTCACTTCACCATTGTTCCTCTTCTGTTCCTATATCTCCATCCACTAAGTTTGTAAAAATTACTATGATCTTGCTCCTTATTTATTGCTTTTCTTGTCTGGCAAAGTATCACTTGTTTTTAGAACTTTCTAATGAATTCTAAAATTATTTTTTCCAGAGGAGTTTTCTCTGCTTTGTCAATGTCTGAACAGGGGTCTCCAAGCCCCTAGATCATAGTTACTGGTTCTCAAACATTAGGAGCTAAGGTAGTGGTCTAACTGTGTTAGTTAAGGCTAAGGAATAATTATTATTATTATTATGGGAAGAGGATAGGTAAAGAAGAAGAAATAGACACGGAGAGGAGGGTGAACATATATTGCACACTTACCAATGCTAGGTGTTGTAGTAAGCACCTTAGGGACTCTGTGGCCAACACTTTCCTCAAGCAAGTCAGAGACACTGGGAGCTATAACTTTATTACCCACCCATATTCAGGGCTGCTGCTCCCTCCTACACGCCCCTGTAAGTACTTGGTTTGATTGCACAAAATATCACTGACTATTTTCATTTACGCAAATAGCTTTCATTTATACCTAATCACCATGTAGCACAAAGATGATTGTGTGTTGATTAACCTTGCCTTAAGATCAATTTCAACATTAAACTTCCCATTATTTTCAGACTTCCCGGTTTATTGTTTCTACAGAATTGATTGTCTACTTAAACTTAAAAATAATTAGAGGGAACATCATATCCTGGGGTACGAGGCTGTAATACAGATGGCACACAGGACCCTCCTCAAGCAGCAGAGGATAAATGGATATTATGAAGAATTGATCTTAAGGTATCTGGACATCCTCTTTGAAAAGGAAAAAATATTAATGTCACAGAGATGTATAGTATGGTCTAGTTGCATTTTTAAGGTTCTAAATAGAGACGTGGACAGCAAGATACCGCGGGAGAATACCAGCACTAAAGTCAAAAGCCATGGTCAGCCTGCTTCCAGCATTCACCAGCTACAATGCCAGAGGGAAGTGGAGGTGTGGGGTTGTGGAGGGGGAACTAACATTTGTTGAATGTGTGCTGTTATAAGTGATAGTACTTCCAGATACTGTAGTAATAGTAATGACAATAATACAGAAACAAGATAGCCTCTAAAGAGCTCTTTCGCTATCATATTTAATCCTTGGAATAACCCTAAGGCATTGGCGCTATTATCATCCTCATTTTTCCAGAAGAGTTAGCTCAGAGATGCTAAGTAACTTGACAAAGACCAAGTTGATCATTCATAGGTAATCTGGATCTGAATCCAGGTCTGTCAGGCGTCAAAACTTGAGGTCTTTCCAGTGCTAAGCTATTTCAAGGTTAAATGATCCCTAGTCTCCAGGAATCTCAGCTTCCTCATTTGTGAAGTTGGATAATAAATTTTGCTTAAAACACAAAGTCTTGTAGAAGGCCCAGGAGGATCACACACCCGCGAGCTCTTTGTAAAACACTAGCAAGTGTTAATTTGTTAGAGATTTCAGTTTATCTGTTTTTGTTTAAACAATTAGGAAAACTTTTCTTCCTTCCTCTCTTCTTTCCTTCCCTTCTCACTTTTTCTGCCTTCCTCTCCTTCCATTACTTTTGTTCATCTCTCTTGCTCTTTCTCTGCTTTCTTTCCATCTTCCACCCTCACCCCCACCGTTGCCTGGCTTTGGGAAGAATGAACCAAGGGGCTCAGCACAGCATGCGTTTGAATTAGTCATCTATGATTCACTGCGAGATGGCTTTGTTACTCTGCAGACAGAAGGAGACCCAAAAGTCTGTCACTTACACAGAGCCGGTCGCACACCCAGCGGGGGCTCAGGGCATAGTTGCTAAATGATGGACGGTCCTGTCGCTCCTTTTAGGGTACTCATTGGATAGATGGGAGCAATCTCCTTTTAGAGGATCGTTGTTACGCTGAGTCTCAGGCAGCAGCCTGGAATTCTCCTAGAGTAAAAGTGGTCTTCTGGCCTTGAGAGCGTGTAGTGGATAAGGCATGCATCTGTGATCAGTGGATCTAGATCTGAGCCCTATTGTTTGCTGTGTGACCTTGAGAAATTTACTCACTCTTTCTGAACCTCGATTTTCTCATCCCTAACATGTGTTAGGATGTATTAGATGAAGTAATAGGAAACTTTATAAACAGTGCTTATTAGTTGTGATTATAATTATGGTTTTTTCCAGTAATGGGGAGAGGAGCGGGTGAAAGGCAGTGGTCTAAGCCCCTGGAAATCTTCCTCATGGGTAAGATCTACAGTGGGCTCACCTGGCTTCTTCTGGGAGGTACCCTTACAGTCTTTCATCATTTTCCTTAATTAGAGAGACAAGCACCGATGTCAGTTACCAGACCTTACAGACCTGCACCTGAGACAGAGGCTGGGAGGCAGACGGGGTACATTCCAGTGACTGAGCTTTGGAGATGGGGGCCATTTTCCTGCAGGCAACTCAACAGCGGCTCAGGGAAATAATGGAAGAAGGGAGGGGGAAGTGTCCATACAGCAATCACACCGCGATCCTGGCCCACGCGGATTCCGATGCCAAAAAGCTGTTGCCTCTGTATAGTATCCTCCTCCCTACTTCCACTCCCAGCTGTCCAGATACTTGTTTTAATCTGACTTTGAAGAAGCAGGAACGCTGAGACACCCAGGGAGGTTTGCCCTGGGGACCCTCTTGCCCCTGACCATCAGGGCAACCTCAGATCTCCAACATCCTTAGGTGTAGAAATGGCCACTTTCGTGCTGAGAAAGGAGTGCTCTCCTTGAGCATAGGCTGAACTCGGGGTTAGAGGACAAGGGACTCCGTGCAGGTCTTGCCACAAAATGCTGTGTGACTCTGGCAGGTTGCTTAATCTCTCTGAGCCTCAACTTCCCTCTCAGTAAAATGGAGGTAGTAATACCTGTCCTGACTTCCTCACCTTGCTGATACGAGGATCAAATGAAAACACAAAAACAAAATAAAACAAATCATGGGCACAAAGAAAAAGTCTGTTAAAATGTTTATGTTTAGGGGAACAATGAAGCTGTTAAAAGCAATAAGAGGCTACGGTACGCAGAGCAACGTGGTTGGATCTTAAAAACATAGCCCTGTATAGAAAACGCACAAAACACAATGAGCCATATAACACAAAACAATTCACATAAGTTAAAAATACACATGTTCACAAAACAATCATGCATGTTTTTCAAAGTTTCGACATTAAACAAATTAGAATAGTAACAGTGCTAAGGAATGGGGATAAAATGGATGGATGGATGGATGGATGGGTGGATGGGTGGATGGATGGATGATGGGTGGATGGATGGGTGGATGGATGGATGAAAGAGGCAAGAATTCTGCATAGACGAGTAGTGACAGTGTGTGACATTTAATACAAATATCAGCAACTTCAGGACACTGACGTTCAACAGGGGAGCGGGGTGGCGGGGGGGAGGTGAGGAGCTTGCTTACTAAGCATCAGTTTTGTGAAGCAATATCCTTGTTCGTTCTATTAACATTTGTTAGGCCTCTACAGCTGGCCAAACTGTGCCCGTTACTAGGATATAGATCCTACCCTCACGTGCCCTGGTTTACAGACCAGGAAATGGAAGATTATACTGGGAGTGCCAGTGCCTGACAGAGGGGAAGACAAGGGAGCCCAGAGGAGGCCCCCTTCCCTCCCACCAGCCTGGGCTAAGGCAGTGCGGCTGCCAAGGCTGGAGGAGGGGTGCCTGAGCCATTCTGGAAGGACAGGTCTGTGTTAACCTGGTGAAGGAGATGAAGAGGAGACTTCAGGTGCGGGGAAACAGCAAGTTCAGTGGCATGGGGGGGTAAAGGAGTGACTGGCCCAGGACAGGCTGGCACAAGCCGGCCCAAGAGAGCTGAGGCCACGGATGCAGGCAGGCCCCGCTCTGGAGGGCCTCCAAGCCCAAGACAGGCAGTTTGAATCTTCCCTACATGCTCAGGAGCTGATGCGATTTCACACAGGAGAACATCACACGCAGGTGTGCACTTATAATAACCATCCTGGAAACACATGCAGATTGGGCCACAGGAGGCTGTAGGAGCCCCGGGGGCCTGGGCCAGGGCAGCAGCAACGGGGATGGAGAGGAGACCAAGGTTATGAGACAGCAAGAGGAAGATCCCAGGAGTGCGGGGACTGGTGTCGGGCTGGATATGGGGGAGGGGCTGAGGCAGGGCCAGGGGTGATGTCGCAGCCTCTGGTCAGGAACCCAGGTAGTTGACATGCCATTTCCAGGATAGGATATCCAGGAAGACAAACGGGCTTGGGCAAACAATGGGTTCCATTTGGGGCGGTGGAGTGTGGGGTGTAGCTGGCATACACATGCACGCAACGGCTGTGGAGGGAGTGGGGTAGAAATAGTATATCTGGCAGCACCAAACATATGGCCACGGCAGTTACGGACACATCGGAGAGGGGTTTGGGGTGGAAAGAGAAGGCAGCCAAGAGTGGACCATTCATTTAAGGGGTGGGAGGAATTGGAAGCCATGGAGGAGGAATGGAAGAGACAAGAGAAGAGTCCTAGAAATCGGGGGGTGGGGGGAGGGGGGCGAGGAGAAGCAAGGGTTGGCAAGTGATGGCAACGGCCCAAATAACATCAAGACTAAAATCAGAACAGCGACCAAAAGGTCACTGGTACCATCAAGGAGTGGATCCACCCTGCAGCAGATGAAGAGACAGACAGAAAGTAGATGCAGCAGGTGTGGAAAAGTCCAGAAATCTGGCTGGAAAGGGAAGGAAGGGGATAGAACCATGTCCCGAGGGAATCAGGACAGGACTTTTCAAGGATGAGAGCAGCTTGAGTATCTACAAGGGGGAAGGATGTGGGAGAAAGCAGGATGCTGCAGATCTAGGAGAGAAGAGAAGATTGATGGAAGGGACCCTGTGGAAGGGATGGGGTGCAGGGCCCAGCTGAAAGGGTTCACATGGATTGGAGAAGGGCTACCCCTTCCCCAAGGGGGACTTTCCTAGCTCTCCTAAAATAATCCTGCAAACATCGCTCTCTGCTCCCTGTAAAACAAGGCTGGCATTGGTTACTGAGGTTACTGTGCAGTGTGTTCCATTTCTTCATTTCCTCGTCCCCCAACTTCCTCCAATAAGGGCAAGAGCTCGGAGGTGCCCAAGAGGCAAGAGAGGGCCAGGGGCCCGGAGCCAGGAGAAGTGGGGACCCGAAAAGGGGTTCCAGCCTGTGATGGACAAAGACAGCTGCATCTCATTATCCTTAACGCGCTGTCCTGGCTTCTTTATGGTTTAAACCTATTCTCACTTAATCTGTCTCCCAACTCCGGAACTATCTCTCAATTTTTTGCTTTCCCCTGCTCCTTTGGCTTTGGTGTTCCTTCATTTCTGCCCCTGATTCTTGGCCCTTCCTCAAGAAGTTTTTCTTGTAGTCCATACTTGGCACCCTAGCTTTTGTCTCTCTCGGGTAAAGGGATTTGAGGTGGTGAAGAAGGATATATTGACTAGAATAAGATTTTTCTTTAATGAGATCATAAATGAGAAGAAAAGCAAAGTTAGAAGAAATAGAAGAAATCCAAGAGCAAGGTGAATATGCCAATAATACATTCCATTCATTTCTGCACACTTTCAGTGGTCAGTCTGAGTTCTGAGCTTCCTGGAAACTAATGTAAAGGGGAAACATGAGGTATGCAATTCACTGTGCTTTTAAACAAAAACAAATGTATTAAAGTCCAAAAGAATTCAGGATAAAAGAGTGGCAAAGGGAACTTCCAGCATGAGAATAAAGGAAAATCCCAGGACATTAGCCATGCAGCAGGCTTGGAGAGCCCAGGAACATTCCAGGAGCTGCCTCCAAACAGCCATGTCCATGGGAGGAAACTGGATGGGATACCTGACATGTGTGGAAGTATTGCGGAGTTTAGACAACGAGGGAGGAATTCAGCGTGAAATAATGAAAAATTTATGGAAATTAAGCACAATGACAGGACAATAATTATACCCAGTATTTATTTTTAAAGAATAAGAAAAGTTGGGGCGCCTGGGTGGCTTAGTCGGTTAAGCGTCCGACTTTCGCTTAGGTCATGATCTCGCGGTTCGTGGGTTCGAGCCCCGCATCGGGGTCGGTGCTGACTGCCAGCTCAGAGCCTGGAGCCTGTTTCAGAGTCTGTCACTCCCTCTCTCTCTGACCCTCCCTGCTCACGCTGTCTCTCTCTCTCTCTCTCTCTCCTAGAAATAAATAAAAAATATTAAAAAAAAATAAAGTATAAGAAAAGTAAAACTAATAACTGCCATGAATAGGATTTATGTGCTCTTAATTATAAAATCATCAAATATCAATATAAATGTTAATCAAATTTATGCTATAATATATTAAGAGGAGGAGAGGAAAATGACTATGAGAGACAGTGATTTTTGGTTCAGTCTTTAAGTTTTGAGGTAATTTATGTTCCTCACTATAAAAATGATGAGGTGGGAAATCGGTAGGTAATGCCTACCATGGTAAAATCAGGAAGTCACTGAAGAAGCTTGTTATTTAGAGGTATGAAAGTGAGTACCGAAAAAAAGAGTGATGAGAGTTGAAGCCAGAGGATCCACTTTCAAGATGGCTCACTCACACAGTCGGCCCATTGTTGCTGGCCATGGGCAGGAGGCCTCCCTTCCTCACCACATGGACCTCTCCAAGGGCTGCTTGGGTGCCCTTACAACATGGTGGCCAACTTCCTCCACAGTGGGCAAGATAGGAAAGATCGTGGTGGGGGCCACAGTATCTTTTATGACCTGGCTTCAGAAGTCACACTCCATTCTTCCAGGTATCTCTTACTGGCTACACAGGTCAGCTCTATTCACTGTGGAAGATGACCACACAGGACTCACCAGGAGGCCAAGATCATTGGAGCCTGCCACACAAGTATTCAAAAAGTGGAAACTCGGGGCGCCTGGGTGGCTCAGTTGGTTAAGCGTCCGACTTCGGCTCAGGTCATGATCTCACGGTTTGTGGGTCCAAGCCCCGCGTCAGGCGCTGTGCTGACAGCCTGGAGCCTGTTTTGGATTCTGTGTCTCCCGCTCTCTCTAACCCTCCCCTGTTCACGCTTGCTCTCTCTCTCAGAAGTAAATTAAACATTTTTTAAAAAGTTTTAAAAAAAAGTGGAAACTTACTAATAAAGTGGACCTCATCCTTAACACGCTTCTAAGTACATCGTTGTTAGGCCAGTGGCATAGCAGTAAAGCCCCGTTCCAAAAAGCTAGCCAAGCAGAGACCAAGATCAATGTGGCTGGGTATCCAGCTCTCTGAAGCTCTCTGAAGATCTGATTTACCCATGGATAAGACCTAGGGAATCTAGATGAATGGTGGGAATGCATGTCTTTTGCCTCCATGAATGCTATTTTTTGCAACCAAGCATTTGGTAAATGTTGAGCTGCTGGGAGCTCCGTGTTATGCTGGCTGACAAGTACATGGAGTTCAGCTCCGCCCTGTTACCAATTAAGGGCAGATCCACATTCTTTACTTAATAGGCTGAGCTGGAGACGGGCTGTCATCCACGTGGGAAAGTTCAGGAGCCCCACTGGGACATGCTCGTGGCTTGAAGGAGAGCATCTTGCATGTAATACCGCCCTACGGGCAGACAGCTTTGGCATTTAGATCTCAACCTTAAATCCCACACCCTCCTCCTTGCCCAGGAGCAGAAAACTATTCCTTCTCTCTTGTAAAGTTCTATCGGCCTTCCCAAATCCAGTTCAAAAGCTCCCTGTACATCAAGCCTCCCTCACCCCCTCCATACCTGCTTAACTTCTCCAGACCAGCGTCCCAGCCTCCCCACCCTTCCCTACTCCCTTAGCCAATCTTCCTGACCCACAGCCACTGACAGAGAGGACGTTAACCAAGACTAAGGAGGAGAGGTGGGCACAGAGTGCAGGGAACAGGGTGCTCGGGTAAGTATTGACCCAGCCCAACTCCGCCATCTTATTCAGATATAAGACACGCCTCCTCCAGGTACCACTGGGTCAGCTTCTACCTTCTCGGGCCTCACATCCATTCACAAGCAGCCCTTGTCACTTCTGACTCTACAAAGTGTGCCTTTAGAAAAGAATGATTCTGGGAGCACAGAGACGCCCACAAAGGATATCCACCATTCTTGGTGTTTTTGTTCAGGCGTATTCCCTCCTCCCCCGCCCCCCCCCCGAAAAAAAGACAATGGTTTTCATCAGATTCTCGAAACCCAAAGAGGTTAAGAATCCTTGTCAGATGTGGTCCTCTGAGGTTGTTGGTTTGGATGCACAGTGGTTGGGGGGGGGCGCTGACAACATTTAAATGTCAGAGGATTTTACACAAAAATACTGATTTCTAGTTTTGGGTCTTTTTAAAAAAATTATTATTGGAAACCGAGGCCACCCTGAGCCCACACTCCCTGGTGGCAAGAACTGGCCAGACCAGGGCAGCAGTTGCCCTTCAGATGGGGCAGGGGCTCCCGCAGCGCCCAACAGACCAATTTCTTTTTGAGGAGGCTGCCTTCTTGACCCCCGTTTAGGTCCTTTGTTTTCCATCTTCAAAACCGGGTAATGCTGCACTTCCAGCAGTTGGTTTTCACGGGCTTCAGGCCAGGCTCTCTCCAGGTTTACTTAATGCTCTCTACCCGGCACTTGGCTCTCACTTGGGAGCGCACCCTCCCCGCACAACTGGCTGCCCAGGGGAGCTCTTCCTCCAAACGTGGACGTTTCCTTGCCTGCTGAGGGACCTACCTGAGCAAACCGCCCTCGCCTGGCCCCGCCCCCATTCCTGATTGGCGGACGGGCTGGGGTGGGTGACCAGGCAGGCCCCGCCTCTCCTCTGCTTCCGCCCATCCTGCTCTGAGCCGGGTGTCCACAAGACCCGTGTTTGACTCTGGGGCTCAGGTTCTGCGGGGCAGGCGCTCCTGGCGAAGGGCCTCACCTGCTCCACATGTGAGAGCTTTAGCAGTGACAAGGGTAACACTTTGTTCTCCATCAGTCTACACATCGCCTGTTGTCTCTCTTTAGTCCCGAGATTTGGGAATCACACTGCCTTTCATTTCCCAGCAGGGTTACCTTAGGAGGGTCAGTTCAGCTTTCCTGCTTCAGGTTCCTGTGTGTAGAAAGGGATAAGACTGGTGTCACCTTAGGGCGCCTGGGTGGCTCAGTCGGTTGAGCGACCAACTTTGGCTCAGGTCATGACTCATGGATGGTTAAGTTCAGACCCTCCTCGGGCTCTGTGCTGACAGCTGCTTCAGATTCTGTGTCTCCCTCTCTCTCTGCCCCTCTCTGGCTTGCATTCTCTCTCTCTCTCTCTCTCTCTCTCTCTCTCTCTCTCTCTCTCTCACACACACACACACAAATAAACATTTTACAAAATTAAAACATACTGGTGTCTCCTTCATCAAGTTGTCATGAAGAAATGTGATAATCCAGTTTTTAATGCTTACCTTGCCTCTAATGTCCAGAATGTAGTAAGGATTCAATAACTGTAACCGATTATAATTTCCAGCCTCCGTTTTAAAAGTTAAACCAAACTGAGTTGCAAAAATCCTCCCAGTCTTCCCTCTTAGGTATCTCTTCATTCTCTCAGGACTACCACACTCAGAACCCTTCTGGCAAAGATGGGGGAGCGCATTTTCCCCACCAAGCCATTCTCTGCAGCAGCAGCTGGGTGGCCTACCCTTTAACTCAGTTCTCACACGATCTACCCCAGTCCCCCAAGAGCGCCCTCACTCCACTTCAGATCCCAGGTTGTCAACTGTGCTTCTGACAAATCAGCTATGAGTCAGAGGCTTCCACAGCCCTGGCTCAGGTTTACTTTGCTAGAGTGCTCACAGAACTCAGGAAAAGAGTGTTTACGGGGCTCACTATAAAACAGTGTAAGGGACACAGATGGACATCCAAATGGAAGAGACACAGAGGCGAGATCTAGGAGCACAGCACAGGGGCTTCTGTCTCCATGGAGTCAGGGCGCGTCACCCTCTTGGTACATGGATGTGTTCACCAATCTCTGACAGAAGCCCACACGACTGGTATTTCGTGAAGGCTTCCTTCCATAGACACGATCAATGGTTAACTCCATTTCTAGTCCCTCCCCACTGTCTGGAAAATGGGGGGGCGGGGTGGGGGCTGAAAACTCCAACCTTCTAATCAGGACTTTTCTAATCAGAAAGACTCTGGTGACCAGCCGCCATCCAGGAGCCATCCTGGAAGCGACCCAGAATCACCTCATTACAACAGAGGATGTGGTTAGTGTCCTTACTGCGGAGGAATTTACGAGGGTTCTGGTGCCCTGTGTCAGGAACTGGGAACAAAGACCAATGTATGGATTTTCTATGATCTCACACACACCCAAACAAGGAAACCAAAAACTAATAGAGAAACAGATTGTCTGGTTGGAGTGCCCCCATTCCTCCCTTCTCTGGCCTCTGAAGTAGCTCCAGGAAACCCCCAGGAGTCCACCAAACATAGTTTAAAACCACTGTTGTAGGGGCGCCCGGGGGGCTCAGTTGGTTGAGTGTCTGACTTCAGCTCGGGTCATGATCTCACGGTCCGTGGGTTCAAGCCCCGCATCGGGCTCTGTGCTGACAGCTCAGAGCCTGGAGCCTGCTTCTGATTCTGTGTCTCCCTCTCTGCCCCTCTCCTGCTTGTGTCTCTGTCTTTCTCTAAAATAAATAAGCAATTAAAAAATTTTTAAAAAACCAAACCTACCGTTGTAGCCCTCCACTAACCCAGTGCCAGAGCCAGACATCCGAGAGTCCCCCTCCAGCCACACTCAGTAATCACAGATCCTGTGAACAATCTCCTAGATTTCTCTCCATCTCTCCTCTTTTCTCAGCCCCACTGCTATTACCTCCATCTTCACGAGTTTTTACTTTCACCCATAAATTCAGTAATTCACTCATTTGGCCAATACTTATTGATACCTACTATGTGCCAGGCACTGAGGAGATACCTCAGAGACAGCAGTGAGCAATATTTCTTTCAAGGAACTTCCCTGCCCTCAAGAAGCTCCATTCTACTGATGGGAGACAGAAAATAGAGAAGTAAAAGATACAGTGTGGGGGATGGGGAAAAATCATAGTAGAGGGTGGAGGGACTAGTTTAAAGACTTCATTGAAGACATTTCAAAGGCTTGTACGAAATAAGAGAGTGTTAACCATGTGGCCATCTGGAGGAAACCCATTCTAGAGAAAAGAAAGAGTAGGTGCAAAGGCCCTGAGGTCACTGTGCTAGGCATGTTGAAGGAGCCGCTGTGCAGGTCAATGTGGGGGCTGGACCAGGAAAGGATGAGTGGAAGATGAGGTCACAGAAATACAGGATCAGCCTGCCAGGGCCTGCTAGGTCATTGTAATGCTTTNTCCTCCCACCCCCTCCCCTCCCCTCCCCCTTTCACCTGCCTTAGTGCAGTAGCCTCCTATCTGACCTCCCTGGTCCTTCCACACTGCCTGCCAGCCCCACCGGTCGGTGCTGTCTGGGGTAGCTTTCCGCAGGCAACTCATCATTCCCATTCTTAACACTTTTACCAGGTCCCCATTGTTGCGGGAAGATGTCAGTTTCCTTGGTGAGGTTTTAAAACTTTGTGATTTGAGCCTAGTTACACTCACCTCTCTAATCTTTCTGCGATCACGTTCCAAGGAGCACCCCCCCCGCCCCCGCCATCAATCATATGGAACGGATTCTAATTCCCTGCATGGGCCACTGCCTCTGACCCTCTGTTCAGCTGCTCTCTCTGCAAGCAGAGTTTATCTCCTTTCCCTTCCTCTCTGCTGACTGTTTCAGCGCTTCCCCAAGGACCTTGGAGGAGGAGGAGGAGGAGGAGAGCACCCATGGCTCCCAGGAAGTACCATCTTGTGCTTATCTCCACTCCAGCGCTTTTCCAAATGTCTCCTTATTGCCCGCTCATTCATCCCACTGCCCTGGAGAGTCCTCTGAAGGCTGGGCGTGTCCTTCTCATCTCAGTATCTCCAGCAATCGGCATCATCCTTTGCACGCAGTAGCAGCTCACTTAAATTTTAGCTTTAAGAACAAATGATCTCTTTCCTATATTCTTCACACTCAACCATGAAGCTAGAATTCACCTTTCCTCTGCTCTTAAGCACCTCCTTGCCTTGCCTTTGAGCTGTTATCACAGTGCGACCTTCGTTAGTTCCGTATATCCCCCCTGTTATAACCCCTCCTGGGTTATAAGCTGACATTAGAATCAACTTTTGTAACCACACTTCACCTCGTCCCCACAGTCCCTAGAATGGTGCCTCGGGGCAACATTAGAATTAGAATGGGGGGATTCTGATCAAGCCAAGAAGGTGTAGACTTTGGGGTAGGACTTTAACCTAGCCTGTGTGACCTCGGCCAGTCCTTTTACTGCTAAGCTTTTTTCTCCTGTTCTTGGAAAATGAGGGTGATGGTTGACGGTGATGCCTCTCTCAGAGCACTGTTGAGGGAGTTCAGTGAGCCACCAGGCAGGCTTTGTCATTGATAAGGGCTCAACAAAGGCAGCTGTAATCGTGCAAGGCTGGTATAGAATTTCTCCAACTGTTGAAAGTTCCGTCTCGTTTAAAGGAGGGAAGGGCTCAGAGGATCCCTGAAAACACACACACAAAAATACTGACTCAAAACCCGTTTTATTTTTATAAATGGAGTAAAAATGTTGTCAAGCTTATCATGTTGAGAAGTCAAAATTAAAGCAGTTCTTGAAGATCACGCAGAAGCTAAGACCTTCCACAGACCCCAGGCTGAGGAGCCTTTGTTTACCAAGTCGACCTGGGGCCAAGCCAAAGGCAGGGGGAGGCAGAGGCCACGTCCGTGGCCAGCAGGCAGCGTGGTTTCCCTCCAGGGGACATTCTTTGTGGTGGTCCGAGGAGACAGAATCTTCTGTTCTTCCCACTTGGGAGGGACGAGGGAGGAGGAGCCCAACGGCCGCGGTTTGCCCCTGGCAGTCCCAGCCTGGTGTGGGTCCAGCCCGCGGGTGTGAGCAACCTCCCACTAGACCCCGGAGCCAGCAGAGCCTTGCACAAGACTGGGGGGAAATGGGCCGTGGGCAAAGGCAGAAAGAAGTTCAGGGAAAACAATGTAACCGAGGGATTTTCAGTCTCCAGCAAATGGAAAAATCGCCAAGGCGAGAGAGGGTCTTCAAGGCAGAGAACCACGCAATTAAACATAAAAGAAGGTCCTCCTGGGCCCCCCCTTCCAGCCTGAGACCTTGCAGGGGCTGAGGACCCCTCGGGGAGCACCGGACAGCTGCTCTCCAAATGCTTTTTCAACCCCTGGCTGCCCAGAACACATTCCTCCCTCCCCTCCCCCCCTGGTAGGATCCGGTTTCTGGGAGTCGCCCTGGCCACAGACCCAGAGTGGAAACAGCTGGAGATTTCCCAGCTTGCATTTCAAAGAGACCTCTTGAGCTTCCTCCCCTCTGGCAACATATGGTAGCCATCCTCCCCCGCCCCCCCAACATAGACGGGCTGAGGCCTCAGTGGTAAACACACCGACCGCTCACCATCTTTCCTACCCAAACCCTAAACCGAAGTGTAAATGATCACGGCAGATATGGGCAGGCTCGGTTCTGCGAATACAGACGGCGGTCCCGTACATTCAGGATGGAGCTGCGGGGGCAGCGGGCCGCAGCCGGGCTGAAACTCTGTCTTCTCCGGGGAGACCCTGAGTGGAGGCTCTCAAGCCTGGAATGCCGTGTTGCTCTTCCCAGCAGGCTTTGGAAAGAGTGCAGACCTTAAGCGAAGCCTGGCACCCTAACATGTTCGTGCACACAGTGCCCTTGTCCGAGAGCAATGAGCGGAGGCAGCTCCCCACCCTGGGGCTGGGATCCCTGGGGCATCGCTGGTGGGAGCAGAAAACGCGGGAGGCCTCGCCCAGGCGGGACTTTTGGTCTCTTTTGGTCTCGTGGCGAAATCAGCTCTGTCCTAAGTCGCTGTGGTGTCTGCACTCAGAACCTAAAAAGAAGCTCAGTTGCATGTTAACGAACTAGAAGTTAAATAAACATTTGGAGGGAAAAAATAAATAAAGGAACGAAAGAAGGAAAGAAACTCAACCATTGACCCCGAGAGCCCAAGGACGCAGGCAGGGCTCCCTTGGCCTCTGTTATTTCATCTACCCCCTCCCGGGCCTCCTTCCTCCCTTCCCCACTGTGAATTGGAACCATTTCCCAGAGAGACCTTGGCTATGTGTGCCAAAGGTCTTATTAAGTCTGACTTCTAAGAATCTACCCCAAGAAAACAATCTGTTTCATTTTGTCTAAATCTGTAAGTGTTCTCTTTGAAGTGTTATTCTGTAATAAATATAAATAACCCAACAGAAGGGATTGAGGAAATTATGGTATTTTTGGACCCTAGAATACCATAAAATCTTACGGAAAAAAATATGGGGAAGAGTTCATGCTGGACTGAAAATTTTTTAAAAGCATTTTCCAAAACAGTATCTCCAATGATGGAAAAATAAGCAAAACAAACAAAAATGTATCCAAAAAAAAAAAGACTGGGAAGATAGGTTGTTTGGTGGGTATAAGGATGATTTTTTTCTTTGTACTTTTTAAATTGTCCACAAGTAACATGCATTATTTTTTTAAGTTTATTTATTTTGAGAGAGGAGACAGAACAAGTGGAGGAGGACCAGAGAGAGGGAGAGAGAGAGAGAGAAGAGAGAGAATCCCAAGCAGGCTCTGAACTGTCAGCGCAGAGCCCGATGTTGGTCTCGAACTCACAAACCTCAAGATCATGACCAGAGCGGAAAGTCAGACGCCTAACCGACAGAGCCACTCAGGCGTCCCAACACGCATTTTTAAAAAAGATTTTTAAAAATGTTTATTCATTTTCACGAGAGAGACAGAACACGAGCAGGGGAGAGGCAGAGACAGAGAGGGAGACAAAGAATCTGAAACAGTCTCCAGGCTCTGAGCTAGCTGTCATCACAGAGCCTGACAAGGGGCTCAAACTCACGAACCGTGAGATCATGACCTGAGCCGAAGTAGGATGCTTAACCAACTGAGCCCCCCATGCACCCCACCTTCCTAAAAGACAGCCACATGCTTTATCCAATACACATACTTACAGAGCAGAGTTCTTATTACTTTGCCTCCGGAGAAAAGCCAGAGTTAGAAAAAGCCGATGAACACAGGGCAGGCCATACATGGACGAAAGAAATCACTGGTGGGGAGAGCTAAATACTTTGCAGGGCCCAGTGCAGAATGGCAGCAAGGAACTCCTTTTCCAAACATTAAGATGTTCGAGACATCAAACGGAGTGTGGGGCCCTTCTGAGGGGGGAGCCCTGTACCACTAGAGGGGTCGCATGTCTGGGAAGCCAGCCCAGGTCAGTGGCCTGACACGGCTGGCGGGGCTCCGCAGACCTGCCCTGTGCCCGGAGAAACTGCCAGGAGGCCCCACTGCTTCCTCACCTGTTGCTGAACAGATTTTCATCCTTCCCGAGTCCAATTTCCCAGTAACCAACCTCTGGGACTGCGGCATACTTTATCGTGTATATATGGAAATCAGAAGCCAGCCAAGATTACTTAAACCCTGGATCACAACCTCCTTTTTTTCCCCTTTAAGCTGACTGCTTATTTATTCTATTTTAAGGATACCAGAAAGATGCCCACCCATTTTCTGCCCTGAAATTAATGACAGTCCCTACTGAGAACAGAAGTGAGAGTTTTTCTTAATAAGCGATTTCTGATTATCTTCTCTTCAGAATCATCAAGACCCCTGATTTGCAGAGTATTAGGGTCTTTCCCTGGTCCAAGACCCTCCGCCCCCCGCCCCCCTTTCCAGTCCCTTCTTTTTGGGAGCAGAGAGGAAATTCATTAACAAATTCACTACAGAGCATTATTCATTCCACATGTCGCACTCAGAGGTTTTTAATACCCGGCGTTCCAGTAAATCACCCGTGAATTGTGATCACATGAATCTAACAAGGCTCACTGAGTAGCATCCCTGCTAATGACCAAGCGAGGGCAAGGTTGGAGGAAGTATGCTGATTTCCCTTTTCTGAGGGGAGAGCAAACTCATTAACTAACCCCTGTATTAAATTATGTGCAAAGCAAATCTCTCCCCTCACAATCAGTCACAGCGGCCCTGGCCGCCTGCTGCAGAAATGCAAACAAATCGGATTCAAACCAAGCCAGACACCTGCCTGAGCCAGACCTTGTGAAAAATGGATGTAGAGTTGCTTAGGCAGAAATGCACACTCCAAATTTCTTCTTCCTCTAACTTCTCCACGAGACTTCACCTGAGCCGGGTCAGGGGTGGGGTAGGGCTCCAGTTCCACCCCTCACCCCATGGCCAGAAGGACCCCTTTCTTTTTTTCTTTAAGTAGTTGTTTTGTTTTTAGTTCTTTTTTTAAACAAAAATTCTTTTCTTATGTTTATTTATTTTTGAAAGAGAGAGAGAGAGCATGAGCAGGGGAGGGGCAGGGAGAGAGAAGGAGACACAGACTCTGAATCAGGCTCTAGGCTCTGATATGCCAACACAGACCCCAATGTGGGACTCAAACCCACAAACCACAAGATCATGACCTGAGCCAAAGTCAGAGGCTTAACCGACTGAGCCACCCAGGTACTCCCCACCCCCCCTCATTTTTTAAAATGCAGCATTTGGAAGTTTGCCCTATGGCCAGCTATCCTGGGTTCTTTGAATCTCTTCTCTCTTGGCTTCCCCCCCACTTTTTTTATCTTGCTGAAAAGCAGAACAAAGATTGAATATTGGAAAATACAGTAAGGGGCATCTGGTTCCACTCCTCTAACACTTGCATCCTCTCTAAAGCCCCATCCAACATTCATTCAGCCTTTGCTTGAACACCCCCAGGAACAGGAAGTTCACTACCACCAAAGATAACACAAAACATTCTGGCACAGGGCTGACTATAATTTCCTCTCTCTTCTTGGACCTCTCTCTTTTTGTGTAACTAGCTTGTACTGAGAGCACCTTTTACACTTTGGGGCCAGATAAAACAAGTATTATCCCTTTTTCTTATGGTGACCTTTCTGACGTTTGAAGGTAGGGCTCTTATTTCCCGTAGGTCTTCGCAGTGGGCGTGAGCTACTCCACGGCCCAACGAACTTGGCCCATGACACCTGTTGGAGCCTCAGGTGTCTTGCTTGTAAAATGGAGATAATGACATCTACTTCTCAGGCTTGCTGTTAGGGATAAAAAGAATGCATGCAGGGCGCCTGGGTGACTCAGCCAGTTAAGCATCCGACTCTTGATTTCAGCTCAGGTCATGGTCCCAGGGTCGTGGGATTGAGCTCCATGTCAGGCGCCATGCTGAGCCTGGAGTCTGCTTGAGATTCTCTCCATCTGCCCCTCTCCCCCACTCACTCTAACACAAACAAATAAACAAACAAATAAGGGTTTAAGCTTTTTTTAAAAAAATGTTTTATTTATTTTTGAGACAGAGAGAGACAGAGCATGAGAGGGGGAGGGGGCAGAGAGAGAGGGAGATACAGAATCTGAAACAGGCTCCAGGCTCTGAGCTAGCTCTCAGCACAGAGCCCGACACGGGGCTCGAACCCATGAACATGAGATCATGACCTGACCCGAAGTGGGAGGCTTAACTGAGCCACCCAGGTGCCCCAGGTTTAGGCTTTTTAAAAAAGAATGCATGCATCCCGATGTTTATAGCAGCACTATCAACAATAGCCAAGCTATGGAGAGAGCCCAAATGTCCACTGACAGATGACTGGATAAAGAATAGATAGATATAGATATAGATATAGATATAGATATAGATATAGATATAGATATAGACATAGACATAGACATAGACATAGATAGATATATCTATAGGATATCTATAATATCCAGATATAGAATATATGGAATATTACACAGCCATCAAAAAGAATGAAATCTTGCCATTTGCAATGACATGGATAGAGCTAGAGTTATTACGCTGAGCATAATAGGTCAATCAGAGAAAGACAAATACCACATGATCTCACTCCTCTGTGGAATTTAAGAAACTAAACAGATGGACGTACAGGGTGGGGGGGGGCGGGGGAGATCATACAAACTATGAGAGACTCTTAAAGACAGAGAACAAACTGAGGGATGATGGAGGGAGGGGTTGAGGGATGGGTTAAATAGACGGTGGGCATGAAGGAGGGCATGTGGGATGAGCACTGGGTGTTGTATGTAAGTGGCGAATCACTGAATTCTACTTCTGAAACCAATAGTGCACTGTATGTCAATGAACTAGAGTTTAAATAAAAATTTGAAAGAAGACAAAAAAAGAATGCATGCAAATATCTCACAGGAGCCTAGCACACAGCAGGTGCCTAATAAGTAGTAGCAACTCTAAAATATTGTCTTCCCCCAGGACAGAAGAGCTCACGGCTTCTCAGGTCTAACCACAGCAGAGCCACACAGGATTGTTTCCCCTCCTTCATACTAATGCTGGGCTTCTACTAATTCGGCCTAAGAAGTATCATCTGTTAGAGTGCCACCCTTCCTAGTACCTGTTTACATAAATCTGATATCAACCAAAAGTCCTTACGTCTTTTTTATTTGAAACTGTTGCACAATTAGAGGCAATTTATGTTCTCCTAGACCTAACCTCATGGCTATTTCCTGACTATGCCTGTGCACGACCACCTCTACGCCTTTGCTCGCGCAAGTCTGTCCTCCCAGAACATTCTTGAGGCCCAGTCCTCCCTCCAAGGCCTACGTCAAACGTCGCCCCTTTACGGAGCGTCTTCAAATCTCCTCCAGCAAAGAATGACCGCACCCTCTGTGGAGTTCTCGGGAAGCACCCTCCCCTCGGTACTAAAGTCCAACGACCCGTGTAATCTTAGGGAGCAGAGGGAAACTTGTGCCTGATTGTCATCATCCTGCCTGTAACACCTCCCCGGGCCCCTGCCCCACCTGAACTGCCAGCTCCTGAAGCACAAAGATCATCACTGTGCCCTTGACCCCCAGCACAAACTGGCTCTCGTTAAGTACCTGTTGGTGGGACGAGTTTTTTCAAGGGTTAAGTGAGATTCCTGTGTTCTTGCTGTGTCCTGCCAGTGCAGTGGGCTCAGTGAGCAGTGCTCCTGTTTATCATTTGTCTGTGGGGGCCCCGCCTAGAGGTGGGTGCCCTGCAGAGGCTGCAGCCCAGGGCAAACGGGAGTTCCTGGGGCTCCAGTGAATCTGGGCTCCAATCCAGGGGGATGCAAGGCTGACAGCAAAGTCCCTGCACCCAGGAGGTCTGCAAAGAATGGGATGCAAAACAAAAGATGGCCTCTGGATCTCGGCTCTCTGGCAGCTGGCCTCTGGCATGTTGCCACATTCTGGAGAGGAGCGGTGGCTTCTGGAGAGCTTACACATGTGAAAAAACCTGTGTCTGTCCACCATGATCAACTGGGATTCATTCCTGGGTTACAGGGCTGGTTCAATATTCGCAAATCAACCAATGTGATACATCACATTAACAAAAGAATAGATAAAAACGATATGATCCTGTCGATAGATGCAGAAAAAGCATTTGACAAGATACAGCATTCCATCTTAATAAAGACCCTCAAGAAAGTTGGGATAGAAGGAACTTACTTAAACATCATAAAAACCCTCTATGAGAAGCCCTCAGCTAACATCATCCTCAATGGGGAAAAACTGAGAGCTTTCCCCCTGAGATCAGGAACACGACAGGGATGTCCACTCTCACCACTGTTGTTTAACATAGTGCTGGAAGTCCTAGCATCAGCCATCAGACAACAAAAGGAAATCAAAGGCATCAGAATTGGCAAAGAGGAAGTCAAACTTTCACTTTTTGCAGACGACATGATACTTTACATAGAAAACCCGACAGACTCCACCAGAAGCCTACTAGAACTGATCCAAGAATTCAGCCAAGTTGCAGGGTACAAAATCAACGTACAGAAATCGGTTGCATTTTTATACACCAACAATGAAGCAACAGAAAGAGAAATCAAGAAACTGATCCCATTCACAATTGCACAAAAAAACCATAAAATACCTAGGAATAAACCTAACCAAAGATATAAGAGATCTGTCTGATGAAACTTATGAAGGAAATTAAAGAAGACACAAAGAAATGGAAAAACATTCCATGTTCATGAGTCAGAAGAATAAATATTGCTAAAACGTCATTATTACCCAAAGGAATCTACACATTCAATGCCATCCCAATCAAAATTGCACCAGCATTCTTCTCAAAACTAGAACAAACTATCCTAAAATGTGTATGGAAACACTAAAGACCCTGAATAGCCAAAGTAAGAAAACCAAACNCAAGATAAAGAGCTTCTGCATGGCAAAGGAAACAATCCATAAAACTAATAGGCCACTGATGAAATGGAAAAGATAGTTGCAAATATCTTTTTGCATATCAGATAAAGTGCTAGTATCTNACTTAACGGAGGACCATGAGGGAGAAGAAGGAGGGATATGCGGGGGAGAGAGAGGGAGGCAAACCATGAAAGACTTTTGAATGCCGTGAACAAACTGAGGGCTGATGGGGGTGGCGGAGAGGGGAAGGGGGTTGATGGGCATGGGGGAGGGCACTTGTGGGGATGAGCACTGGATGTTATATGGAAACCAACTTGACAATGAACTATTTAAGGGAAAAAAAAAACAAACCCTGTGTCTGGGGCACTTGCCCTCAAGCTCATGGAGAAGGTCCCTGGGGGGAGAGGACAGACCCCTGAGTGGTAGACACCCTGCTTTCTCTCTGTGGGCCTCTCCGTCTGTTTTCCACAAACCCCCCTCAAGCTGGAGCACTAGGTACTGACACTGTAAAGAGGAAATTTGTGTCCTGGCTCTCAAGGAGCTGTTTCCCCTGCAGACAGGGCCAGTTTCAGAGCTAATCTGGGGGGATGGGTCCATGAACAAACAGTGACATAGAGTGAGACATAATGACGTGTGTGCGGGAGCCGGGAATGACCCTTGGACAAGGAGGTCAATCGGGAGCCTCTTGCAATGGTCCAGTGGAGTGATCGTGACAGCAGTGGCAATGGTGTGGGGAGGAGCCTGCACGCGTATCCTCCCAGGGTGCTGCCCCACCCCCTCTTCCCCCAGGCAAGGCGGGGGTGGAAGGTCCTCCTGTCCCACAATCTCACCACACTGGAACAGAGTTGCCTGTTTATTCATCCCTTTATCCCGTCTGCCCCCAGGCTGTGAAGACATAGCCATATCTGTCTTATTCAATATTGTAAATAAGCACATAGGACATAGTAAATACTTCATCAATATTCATTACATTTTTAATTAATCAATTGTCTGTCCCAGTTGGCTTTGCCATTGAAGTGTTCCCACAGATGCTGCCTCTCACATGGGCTCCATTCAGACTTCAGCGTCTCTCATTGGCCTTCCTGACTCACCCTGATTTTCTTCCTGTTCCGTGAACTAGGCTTTGGGCTTCACTCTGCTCTCTCATGGTGTTCTGAGCCATGCACCACTCCAGATGCCTTCTTCGGCTTTGCCTGCTGATGACCATTTACAGCAGTTCAATCCCACATGGGGTGTCCAGGTAAGATGGACTTCAGATCCCCTTTTTGAGTCTGGGATTCCTACAAGTTCCCTTTGTAATAATCGACTCCCCTAATTACGACTTTTCATCGACACAGCATCCCTTTGCTCCTTGCCTGACAGGCTCCTCGGCCCGTCCTGTTCCTTGTCTGCCCAAAACCCGCCACAGACACGAGCCACTGATGCTAATTTTGAGACAGGTATTGTGAGCAGCTAGCATTGTGTGCTTTATGATTTGCAAAACCCTTGCACATACATGATCTTATTTACTCATCACATCATCCCCGGGAGGGAGGTAGTGATATTGCCTACAACTTGAACTTTGATGTCTGCTCCATGCCCTTCTGCTGCATTGCCCGCGGCGAGGGTGAGCCAGCTGGGGCCTTCCTGACGTGAATCAGTACGAGTGTGGAGCTGCCTGAGTTGCCTTCATTAAAAACCCACAGAACATAAATCCCAATTTACGGCTGGTAATCTATTTGCAACTTACAGGCTTTCAACTGAATACTGAAACTTGATACAAATGAGATTACTCCTATCTCAATTTACATCCAGTGATATAACATGTCCCTTGTGTCTCCTTTACCTGCTGAATTATTATTAAACTAGTGTTTCTAGTTCACACCTTCACTAGTTCATAGCAGTAAGGAATATTTCACCCTGATCAGCACTCAGGAGGGCTGGCAAGGACAGAGAGAAGAGAAGGGAATTTACTAGGTCATAGTCAGACATGAGAGGAGGAATCCACATCTACGTGTGTTTACCTCCCCTGCGATGGGGGAGAAAAGTGCTTAAGAATCCAGGTCATTGGGTAGAGTCTGGTGGGGTAGAAGCCAGTGCATTCCTCAGCCATTACCAGCCACTACCGTGCACCTGCTTCACTGAGTAAACTAGTCATGCCATGTGTAGAAGGCACTGGAAAGGGTGCAGTGAGTTAGAAAATACTTGCATGACTTGAGGGGGTGAGACCAGATGACTTTAGACAACTTCCAGCTCAAAAGAGACTGTGCTTCTGGTCTGCAGAATATTCTAAAAACACTCCTCATGACTCCCATAAAGTTGGCACGTGTAGCGCCTTTAAATCCTTCAAAGCCCTTCGCCCTGTTTCTGTCCCAGCCTAGAGAGAACGGCCAATTAGAAAGTGATGCCGACTCCTCTAAGGGATCCAGTGGCACAGAGCGAACTGACAGGTAACAGTGAGAGAGGTAAGAGAAGAGACCTCGGTGGAAAAGCGTGGTAGCCGCATTCTATTACAGCCTAATTGGTCCTGAAAGCATCGTGGCAGAGTAGCACAGCAGGAATTGACATTGATAATAACAGAGTCATCAAGAGACATTAAAGCATAGATATGTCACTACAACCTGGTCACTCCACTCATTTACAAAATATTTATTAAACACCTAGTAAGTATCTGACTCTGGATCCAGGGATGGAAAGATGGAGATAAGTTTCAGTCCCTGCCTTCGAAAGGCTCTCTCGACTTCAGTTTCTTCAGCTGTGTAATGAGGGAGCCAAACTCAGTGATTCCTAAGATTCCTCCCTGGAGGTCCTAATGCATAAGCTTTATGTATTAGAGTTTGAACCTCAACAATCCTATGAGGTGGTAACTCAGGTCCCATAATCCTGTTTTGCAAATGAATGAACTGTGGCTCAGAGGGGTTAGTGTCTGGCTCAAAGTTACAGAGATGATGAGGAGCAGAGAGGCTGGACACTCAACCCCATGGACCCATCACAGCCACTAGAAGGCTTTTCCTCTCACCCCTGTGCTCTCTCTGCACTTTCTTCCTTCCTCCAAAGGGGCAGGCCAAATGGGTGGAGAGCAGTTCATGCATAGATTTGCCGATCTGGAATACGACATTCAGTGGCTACAAAACAAGAAGTGCAAGTGGACAGCAATACGTATCTGGAAGACCAACCAAAATGGCATTGAAGGATCTGTCAAGATCAACAGCAAGGTAAGTCAAAAAAAGTCAACAGGGACACATGCTGAACAGCTAAACTATCTCTGAGAGAAAATGCGATAGAAGGAAAGAGGCAGCATGGGAGTACTATGAGAAAGGAAGGAAGAGAGGGAGGGAGGGAGGGAGGGAGGGAGGAAGGAAAGAAAGAAAGAAAGAAAGAAAGAAAGAAAGAAAAGAAAGAAAAGAAAGAACGGACAACTTAAAACCAAACACACATCGCTACTGGCCGAGTTGTTTTAGCCCAGAGAAAACAGGACGCTTTTTCCATATGCCCTGCTTTTTTCCCTGACGGCAGGCGCAGGATGTAGCTGTCGATCCCGCTGTTACTGATAAGAGATCTCTGGTGGGTAACAGGTGGGATGTCCTACAGACAACGTATGAATGGAGAGAGAAGGCAGTCAGCGAGCCCCTGGATCCTGACAAATGGTTTGTAACACCAGAGATGGCCCCCCGCACCCTCCCCATGATAAGACAGCAAGAATCAGCCTGAGAATGAGCACATATTAAGCACCTTTATTATCCTGGATGCTTTGTTAGCTGTTTTATCAACACTGGCTCACCCATGCCCCTGGGTGGGTAATATTCCCTGAAGCCCAGGGAAAGGATTTGCTCAGTCTTACCCGGCTGTGGATTGGCAAGGCAAGGATTTGAACTCAGCCCAAGCTCAGAGCCCCGGCTCTTTCCACACCTCCCACAGCCTCGAAGCCATAGGTTCTGGCCCAGCACTTACTAGCTCTGCGGACTTAGAAGAACACCTCGGGCTCCCCAGACCTGCTTATCTCATGGAACCGTTGTAAAGATACAAGGAGACAAAATGCACGCGCTCGTTGCTCTCTGCAGAGACTCTTCTGCAATCATGATGACATTACTAACAGTAACAAGAATGACATTTGTCGAGCACCTACTATGTGCCAAGCTCTGGGCGCATTGCTTTATGAGACTCGCTTCATTTACTTCTCACAATATAATCTGTGAAACGGTACTATGAGGCACATTGTACTGATAAAACGGAGACTCACAGAGGTGAAGCAAGAGGCAAGCAGCAGGGCCGGGCTTGGGGGGGCGGGGGAGTTGTAGCATAACCTACTTCAGAACCCTCGCCAGGAAACAGATGCCGAACAAGAAAGGTCTTCCCACTACCTTCTGTGGTTTTATTCCTTTCCTCCCCTGTGGCCACAGGGCTTAGATGCACTGGCCTAGTTTGAGAGCTTCCCCTTAGATATTGGAGGTAGAAATTGTCACTGTGGGAAGGCGGGCACCATATGCACTTGAAGGAGACAGCCCTCGGTTCTTATCTTCAGCTTGTCTTTGTCCAGCTGAATGGAAGATGCCACCGAGAGCATTTACCACTTGCTGGCGATGTGCCCCTCCTGCGTGAGGTTCTGAGTGAGGAGACAAATAGCCCCGGAGCTCTGAGGGCTCACAGTCAGTCGGGGAACCCATACTAGTATTTTCTGGGCCCCATTTATGAGCTGGGCTCTGTCTTAGGTCCTGGGGACACAAAGATGAGCGGAATACAAAACATTGTGGCACAGGCTGCAGTGGGGATGTGCCCGGGGTGCATGGGGGCCCAAAGGGGAGGCACCTGACCCCGTTGGTGGGAGTGGAAACGATCCGAAGAGCCTGCCCTAGGAAGTGGGGTTTCCAAGCTCTGTACTGACTGTCCGCACTGCTGAAGTGTTTGCATGCATCACCTCCCATCCTCTAGCAGCAATCCTATCGGGCAGAAGGAGGTATTAAGTAACTTGCTTGAGGTGTCACCGTACTTAGTGGCAGGGCCTGCCGCTGATCCTAGAAGCTCTGATTCTAGGTCACCAGACTCTTAAAGTCTGTGCTCTTTCTAATACGCAGCGCTCCCCTGCAGAAAGCAACGGCCCACCACGGATGAACACAGCAGGAAAGGGGGACTGCCCAGCCATCTGGAAGGTGGCATGGAGGTGGCGTGATGGACCCGCACAGGTGCTTTCTTTATTCTGCTGCTTCCTCTGGGTTGTGGACAGGGAGGAACAGCCTAGAGGGTCAAGGCCACCTGCCCAGCAGTCCAGGGGACCGGGTGAATGATTTCGGTGGGGAGGTAAGTGAGGGTGAGGAGTCGTCTTTGGGCTGTAAGAAATATAAACCCACTCATACTAACTTGAGAACAAGAAAGAAAAGAAAAACAAACGAGGGGCGCCTGGATGGCTCAGGTGGTGAAGTGTCCGACTTTGGCTCAGGTCATGATCTCACAGTCCGTGGGTTCGAGCCCCACATCGGGGGGGAGCTGCTTCAGATTCTGTGTCTCCCTCTCTCTCTCTCTGCCCCTCCCCTGCTCATGCTCTGTCTCTCTCTCTCTCAAAAATAAATAAACATTAAAAAATTAAAAAAGAAAGAAAAACAAACAAGAAAGGGAGTGTTTCTTTTGAGGAGTCAGGCATTTTGTAGACTCCAGGCTAGAAGTGCACTGTGAGCCCAGGAGTGATGTGTAGGGGGAGGGCTTGCACTTAGCAGCCTCAGCCCTCTTCATCTTTCCTCTTTGTAGTCCGGCTTTCGCTGTCTCTGGTAATGGGGCCAAAAATGCTTCCAAACACTTTCTCAGATTCCACGTCTTGGATCTGTCATCCTAAATCCCCAGGAGACAGAATGTGATGTGCTCCCCTGGAGCCGCAAGGCTGAGGCTGGGGAGTGTGGGTGCCCCAGTCTCAGAGAAGCTGGAGTCTGGGTGGCTGGCGGGACCCCCCAGGGTCACAAGGCTGTGCTCTGGAGAGGTGCCCAACTCGAGATGCTGTCAGAACCCATGTTCTGGAGACACAGCGCTGAGAGGCCTGCCCTTTGAAGTAATACGCTGGTTTCCACATTTATAATTCTTCTGTGGCGTTATTAAATCCATAAATAAAGATTTAATCTTTTAAGCTCTGCATCGTGAGCGCGGAAGCAGACCAGCAGAGGCTGCAGCTGCTGACGGGGCTAAGGGTGGAAGGGGCCCCTGCTGTGCTTGGACGGAAAAGCCCTTGCACTGGGGGCCACTGCTGTGGAGACAGCCTGGACAGCAGGCCCCGAGGACAGCCACCCTGAAAGCCGGGAGGGATATCCGGGGTCTCAGCAGCTCTCAAAAGAGCATGTTTTGACCTGAACAGGTAAAGAATGGAGCACTGTTAGGGGAGGATCCCAGGAGCCTGATGGAAGGAAGGGGCCTGTGCACCTGGAGCGGGACTGAGCCTGGAGGAGGAGGAGGAGGGGAAGGAGGAGGGAAAGAAAGGGTTCTGCTTCCTGCTTAGCCCAGAGCCCGGGGGCAGAAGCCCTGACAGCTGAGTCCACAGCTTCGCCCTCACATCTCTCCCCACCACCCGGGGCTCACACAACCTTGGCTCAGGCTCCTTGACGGAAGGGCAAGATGACCCCTTTGGTTTCTCTGGAAGGCAGACATGACGACCAGCGCCAGGGAGAAGAGACTTGAGCACAGAGCAGAGAGCTTGGAGGTTAGGGCAAGAGACTCTGGGGGCTAGAGTGGGGGAGGGGAGCCCTCTCCGCCCAGCCTTGGGATGGACAGGCAAGCCCTGGACCCCTCACTTCCCACCTTAGGGCCTCAGCTTTCCACTGTCTTCTGTTCAACCCAAACCAGAGGTCATGCCTGTCTCGGCCACATGAAGGGTCCTGGAGGGTCCGAGAAGGGGCTAGGGGGCTGGTGTTGGACAGGATTCAGCTACCCCAGCACCCACCTTGAGCAGCAGATAATTTAGTTTAATGACTTTGGACAGTTCACTGGCTCCGCCCACACATTCCACTCACCTTCCTAAATGCTTCCAAAATAGCACTAGGGATTGTACAAGAGCCAAAAAGAAAGAAAAGAAAAAAAGCAAAAAGTAACAAATGACAAGGCCCCAGGGATTTCTGCCCTTTCAGGAAGTCTGAGTGAACTTTTCTAAAGAAAATTTAAGCAAAAAGAAAGGGTGTTTTTGCCTTTCTCGTTGAGGATTCGGGCAGACAGGTGCCCACACGGGGGGCAGCAGGACCGGGTTTCACACTCCGCTCTGCACGCCGGATGTCACTCACACACTTACACACAGCGTCAGAGCTGTCCTCGCCTCAGGGCCCTCCAGCAGCCATTCCCGATGTCTGCGGCCCCAGACCAGCCCTGGCCCCTGACAGCTTACAATCACATGGACGCACGGTGTCCCGCTTCAAAGGCGGCCACCCGCCCCACGCGCACGCAGGCGTCCACACGCAGTGGCAGTGCCACGCTGGGCAGGGACCCCTCTCCCCAGGCCTCCAGCGAGAACGCCCTCTCTCCTCCACAGCCCTCCTGTGCCGCGCACTGGAGCCAGATGTTCCGTGGGCAGCCCCCTGGGTGGGTGACAGGCGGTGATTACTGTTGCCAGCCCCACATTAGCAGAGAATTGAATGGGAGAGAGCCCCCCTCCCACCCCGCGCTCCCTACAATAGCGCCTTTGTGAGGTGCTTCGCCGTCTTTCTTCTCCCTTCCTTACCAACGTACCGTCAGGGGCAGCTCTGCCTGGGGAGAGAAGCAAAGTAGACAATTGGAGGATCACAGGCTGCGGCACCCCATCCTGGGCGTAGGGTGGAGGGGGTGCACGTCAGGGAAGACATGTGCTCCCTTCTCCTCCCCAACCAGAGGACTCCCAACCTGAGGCCTGCTCCCCCAGAAAGGCAACAGGGTCTTGACCATCATCCGCCCCTGAAGCTGGGGCGGGGCTCAGCACATTCCTAGAGGCAGGAAGGAGTCCCACACCCAGGGTTTTCCACCCCTCCCCCTCTGCTCCCTCTCCTTTCCCCAAACAGGCTTCTGCAACTCCAAGCCAGAGGCCAGGGCAGGAAAGGGTTAGGTGTCCGGGACTTCCAGGGCAGACTTCAGCCAGGTGCCAGCACCACAGCGGCTAGGTGGGGGTGACCAGAGGCCAGTGTCGGGAAACTGGGAAAGCTAGCATCTGGGGCATGGTCATCACCCCTCCTCCTCGCCCAAACCGCAGCGCTGTGGCAGTAGGGAAGTCGGAGCGGTTCAGAGCAAGCCCGGTTGTGCAACCGGGCCCTGGGGACTGCCCCATGCCGGAGCAGGAGTGGGGTCTGGGGCCCAGGCAGAGTCCCGGAGCTTCCTTCCAAAAACAAATTCAGGGCTCTGGTCTTCGCACCACACTCCAGTGCTGTGCCTAGAATCCATTTTCTGGTTCCAAACCTCGGGAGTTAGAAGACTTGAAAGCTCTACCCCCCACGCCCCCACCCTCGCCCCCGGGCCTCAGTGTCTCCGCCCGGGGCGCGGTGCCCAGGGTGGCTCTGGGCTCCGGGAAGGGCCCCTGTGGATCAGAGGGTGCTGCGGAGAAGAAGCCTCTGGGCCAGCCCAGTCTCCTGAAGTGGCGGGATTCTGTGCTTCCCCAGGGAAATCTGTAACTGGAGAAGGACCCTCTCCCTCAGCGAGGGAGCCCAGCCAAGTCCCTAATGTGGCTTAAGGGGTGGCAATGGGGTGGCAGAGGAAAATGGAGGGTCATGGGGAGAAATCTGATCTGAGGGCTACCCCCAAACACACACAGGCAAGGAGCAGTGGAGTTTCTTTTTAATGCAAAAGGTTGCAATACACACGACGACGTAGACAAAGTCCCATTCTCCAGGGCTCTACAGAGAGAAGGGAGGCAGGGCCGAGTCGGAAAAGCCTCTTCCTAGAACTCTACCCCGAACCACCTCCCCCA